>NW_010361298.1:708413-716943 GCF_000414095.1 Morus notabilis | reverse complement strand
AAAGGGATATTGTTGAAGCCTTGGTTTGCATTAAGGATTGGGATCGGGCCGATCAACGTCTACAAGATACAATTTCACCGGCAAGCCAAGAATGGATCGATGAATTTAATCGATTAACATTTAATTTTGAAGACGATCCCTCAGCTTCAAATTAAATTGTAAATTTGTAATTTGTAAATATGTATTTACTTTTTACATTGTATTTGTAATTTAATAAACAATGTAAGTTTGTACAATTTGTAATTCGTCACAAAATGATTGCACTCTTTTTTCCTTGCAAAGTTTTTATCCCAATTGGGTTTTTCTTGGTAAGATTTTTAACGAGGCAATCATTAATTACAAATTTAAAAATTAATAAAGAAATAATTTTTTTATATAGTTCGTGTGTTCATTTCAAATTGTAATATATATATACATATAAATAACTTAATATTAAAAAAAAAAGTTTAAATAATTCGGGCAATTCGGGCGGGCTCGGGCCACCCGGCTAGGCTCGGGCGGCCTAATACAAGCCCGCGGCCCGTTCAAGGTGAAATTCGGGCTCCGAATTTCTCGGGCGGTTCGGGCTCGGGCTCGGGCAAAACCTCGGGCTTTTCAGGCGGTCGCGAGCGGCCAGTCCAAAGTTCCAGCACTAATTTTAAAAGCTGATTGTTTTTTTATTAGAAAAAAAAAAAGCTAATCATGGACCTACCATCTATATCCTAACCCTCTTTCTCTTTCTTCTATGACCTAACCCACCATCAACGTATCATAGGACATTTCCAGGAAATTATTTACCACTTATCTTGAAGTTGTTCTTTTCTAGACATTATTCATCTCTTTAAAGACGTGCACCTACCTCTCTTTTTCTTCTTCTTTTGACTTAGACGTGCACCTTCCAGGAAACTAATAAAACAAAAACTAAATACATTTATGGATGAAGCCGATTTTTAGCCCAAGTACCAATAACACCAATAACACAACATATTATTTTTTCCCGTACTTATTGAGTTTTAACAGTTCAACCTTATTCTATATAAAAAAAAGCTTAACCTCCTCTCTTTTAGTTTTAAAAATTTTCAACCATGTTAGACTAGATTAAATATCTGATAGAAAAAAAAAAATAGAAAAAATATTAGCCTAGATTATATTTTTTTCTCGTTTACTTTTGATTGTTTTTGCCGCTTCGAGTTTTTCTGCATCTACTTGCCCGTGCCAGAGATGCCAAACGCCGCAACTTCATCAAAGGTTGCAAAGAGGGACAGCGAGAGTTCTTCATCATTCTTCTCAACATCCAAATATTTTGATGAAGTTTTTAGATCTCATTTAGGATTAATCAGATATTTGATAATGGTTTGCATATCTAGTTTTTAGCCGGTACTAAGTATGAAAATATCAATATTTACGGGAATATATGTATTGAAATTTTATGAAAATATTGATAAAAACATTAATTTCAATTAAAATTGACGTAAAAACAAAAAGTTATACTAAAACACTTTATTTTTAAATGAGATTTTAAAAATTTTAAAATAGATAATAATATATTAGTTAAATAAAACTCACAATTACAATACTACTTATTTAATAAATATACAAAATAAAATGTGATCACATTATCATAAATACTAAGAAGACGTTGACAAATTAAGTAAAAAAAAAAATACTGCTAATAATAAAAATAATAATTTAAAGACGTGCACCTACCTCTCTTTTTCTTCTTCTTCTGACTAAGATGGTCTTCTTCTTCTTTCAACCTTCCAGGAAATTGCTAAACCACAATAGACTCTGACTCTATTGCATTAATTAATTATTTATTCATTTCTCCTTCGAACAGTTCTATTTATAGCTACAATGTCCGAGTCCGAGGTCTCCCAGTTGAGATCTGTTTGTGAACTTCTCTGTCTACATTCGTTATATTGTTATCTTTCTCCTCCATAATCGAGTTTAGTTTCGTCGAAAAAGCTTTCTGGGTAACCTCTTTTTCGCTTTGAATTCATTTACTATGTTGTTCTGTTTTGTTTTCACATTTATTTCTTGTCTAGAACACGTTAATCTTTGTTTCATTTTGTTCATTGTGTTAATTCATATATATATATATATATATGCTCTTTTTCATAATTTGTGGCTATTTCTTCCTCAGAGATTTCTTCAATTCATCAATTTGTTATTAGAAGTAACATTGTAGATTATAATTCTGGTGTTCTAAGATGTATTCTCTCTGAATTTTTGGTTATATTCATATTTTTGTAACTGCTGAGAATGCTTCGAAGAAGAAAAGAAAAAGAATTTCTGATTTCTGTATTTATTACCATTAGGGATCGCAGACACTGAAAAAAAAAAGAGAAAAAAAAAGAAAAAAAAAGAACAGTTATCTTCAAACAAAAAGGAAATATTTTTTAGGCAAAGGTATAAAGAGATTGGACAATTACGACCTCTCATGGTATATCAGAATCATATAATGTTTACAAAATATGTAGTTTAATAGATAGAAATATGACGGTTCAGAACTGTAGCTAAATGCCTATTAATAGTGTTTTTTTCTTAATAATAAAAATAATAATTTAAAGATGTACACGTACCTTTCTTTTTCTTCTTCTTCTTTTGACTTAGATGGTCTTCTTCTTCTTCTTCTGATTTTTTAGGAAATTGCTAAACCACTTGGTCATGCAGTTCTACCTTTAAACAATATTCATCTTTCTTTCTTTCTTTCACAACACAAGCGAAGAAACCCTTTTCTCATTCTTTTCCTCCCAACGATATGGCTATTGTTGCTTCTTCTTCTTCTTTTTCCATTTTAATTTCTTTTGCGTTAATATTTATTTATTTCTCTACTTTAATCTTTTTTTTGCCTTTTTTTGGCTTGCCCTAAAACTAAACTTTATTTATTTATTTATTACATTTTAGTTTCTTTTTGAGATTTTATATTTAAATGTTATATATTTTTAATAATAATACGATAATTAAAACTTAATACACGATTATTCTCTACGTGTAGTACGTGGAGTTCAACTAGTATATATATATATATATATATGTATATATATATTTGGAAATGTATTATAGCTGGGTGGCATTAGTGTATAGAAATAAGAGTCATTGTATACAAGTTTAGGTTCTTGAAATGTATTAAGTGTGTTTGAAACTTGTTTCAAAATGATTTTGTTTTTGTATGAAAATAAAAATAAAACGTTTTCAATCTCAGACATAAATCATTTTTAAAAATGCATTTGGTAGTTTTATTAAGAGATTATTTTCAGTTTAAAAAAACCTATTAATGTCTCTCTTTCTCTCTCTCTACTTCAGAGAGGAGAAAATGAAAATAGAAAATGAAAAAAATTAAAAGTCATTTTTCATTTCTCTCTCATTTTACACTAAACTAAATAATCGTTTTCATTTCTATTTTTTGTATTTATTGCGCTAAATGCCGTTTTGAGAACGTTTTTATTTTTTCTTTCTCAAAAAACGTGAAAGATAAAAACGGAATCAGTTTCAAACATGGTCATTATATTTGGAGATCGTGCAACTTCCCTAATTTAGGTTTTTGATCTTTTGAAGTTTGGGTCGTTCTTCGTTTCAATTTGGGTTTTGATAGAAGATACCAAGGTATGCCCTGATTTTTTTGGCTTGTTTCTCCTCGAATCACGGCAGTCTTCTCTATTTTTTTTTTTTTTTGATTCTTTTGGTCTCATAAAATCTGTAGTGATGTTTTGTGTTTTTCTATGAAATTCCTTAGTTGTACAAGAAAACCCACAATCTGTAGGTCATAAAATTTAGTTTTCCTCTACGGAACATAATATTTTGCTTGCTTTTTTCACTCACAATTATGTTTTCAGAAGAAATCATGGCTGTTTTTTTCTGCTCTTTTTCATCCTTTATTTTTTTTTTACATGTCTAATAATCTTGTCGTTTTTGGAAGATTTGGAATTTCTTTGGTGATATCCTCAAAGACACGAAGGTATGCTTTGTTTATTTGCGTTTTTTTCTCTCTTTTTGTTATGTACCTTTTTCATTATTTGGTCTCTTCAACCATGTATTGATAATTTTTATTTTTCCAAATTTCTTAGGGCTTGTTCTTTTGAAGTTTAATTTGAGTATAATTCTTGAGTTATAACTTGAGTTGAACTTGTAACTTGAGTTTGTGTTTGGTTGTGTACATTTGAGTTATGGTTTGAGATAAGAATCTTTTTGAGTTTCTTTTTGAGTGACTCAAAACTTGAATTTGTATTTAGATAGTATTTTAATAAAAACTCAATGCTGATGAAAAATTTTAATAGGGTATATGAGTCGGGTTTTATTCGTCTTTTCGTTGTCAACGCATAAAAAAAAATCATCTCAATCAGAATTAAAATGAAAAAGTTATAGCATTTTTAAGAATAGAAAAAATACTGTTCATTAATTTGAGTTCGAGTTTCTGAACTCGAGTTGAAGGGGAAACTTGAACTCGAGTTTTAGTCCTAAACTCGAGTTTGAACTCGAGTTTTAACTCGAATTTAAACTTAAAAGAACATAAACTCGAATAAAGTTGTAACTCGAGTTGCCTTTATTTTAGTTTTTCACTCAAAAGAACAAGCCTATTGTTTGTATTCTTGTCTTCCTTAGAATTGTTTTTTAATTTCGATTTATGTATTAAGTGATTTATCATTTTTTTCTTTGCTCTGGTATTAAGTGATTTATCTACTTGATCCACATTATTTGTTATTTTATTTTAAAATTATGTTAGAATAAATTTATTTCTTAGTTATAAATGTGAAAATTAATTTAGCATTATGTTAACTGTGAAGTCGATTGATGATATTAGAATGATCGATAAAGATTGGGTGTGTGATAATAGGTACGCAAGATTAAAATTTACTTTTTGTTTGTATTAGTCATTGTAGCTATAGAAGTCTTAATGTTGCCCTTTTTATATTTAAATTTATTGGGAAGTATATATAAAGCGCTCAAAATTTTGTAAAATTTATTTATTTCTTCTCTTTAATCATTTTTTTACCTTTTTTTGGCTTGCCCTAAAACTAAACTTTGTTTATTTATTTATTTATTGCATTTTAGTTACTTTTTTGAGATTTTATATTCAAATATAATGTACTTTTAATAATAATGCGATAATTAAAACTTAATACGCGAAATATAGTACGTGGAGTTCAATTAGTGCACATATATATATATATTTGGAAATGTATTATAGCTGGGTGGCATTAGTGTATAGAAATACGAGTCATTGTGGTATATATATATTTTTTAAATTGTAATAAACATTAACTATTGGAGTTCCCCTACAAAAATAATCACATTGAGGTGTAGATGGAGGAAAATTGACAACACCCAAAATTAGAAAGGGCAAGAGGAGAGAGATATATGCCGGAAAGGCATTCGGACCTACAGAGATGATTTGAATCTCGAGAGAGGAGATGAAATTTCGCCTGCACTTTCGAGAGCAATTGAGGAATCAATGATTTCAATAGTCGTCTTCTCGAAAGAGTATGCTTCTTCTAGCTGGTGCTTGAATGAGCTCTTGCATATTCTCAAATGCAAGAATGAAAGAGGGTCAAATTGTTTTATCCGTCTTTTACAACATCGATCCGTCGGATATTAGGAAACAGAAAGGGCGTTATGCTATTGCCTTTGCTGCACACAAAAAACGTTTTGGGCCGAAAAAAGTGGAGGAGTGGAGAAATGCTTTAACTGTTGCAGCTGATCTATCTGGCTTTCATTCACAAGATCAGTATGTATGATATTTTATATAAATCTTCTAAATAATATTTGAAAATGGAAAATGACTACACAAGTAAGAATTAATTATTACTTCCTCAATTTGTAATTTTTTTTAATTTTAAAATTAAAATAGGTAAATAGTAGTAGCAAAATTTAATTAGGTGAATTTGCTACTTTTCAATTTTTTAAACAAAGAACAAAAACATAAGTGCAAGCAAAGCTGTAGTGCTAAAAGTAACATATTTTGATTTAAAATGCGTAGCTAAACAAAACAATAATACAATCTGAAACTGTCAGATAATGAATTACAATCTGTAATATGAAAGGATACATTTGATTTCTCAAAAAAGAAGGAAAAAAAATACACGTTTTATTTTGTTTTTCTTTTTTGCATTTCATCATGGTTTTTTCACATTAATTCATTTCTCTTTTATATTTATGCTAGGTATGAGACGGAATTAATTGAGAAGATTGTTAAAGATGTATTGAGGAAATTAAATCGATTGCCACAAATTAGTATTGCTACAAAGGGACTTGTTGGAATAGATCAACAACTTGAGGAAATTGAATCCTTGTTATGCTTTGGATTACCAAATCCTCGTGTCATAGGCCTTTGGGGGCTTGGTGGTATAGGCAAGACTACTCTTGCCATTGAAATTTTCAATCGATTCTCTTATCGATTTGAAAATTGCTGCTTTCTTGAGAATGTTAGGAAAAATTCAGAAAAGCGTGGACTGCCTTACCTAGAAATCAAACTTTTTTCGAATCTACTGGAGGAAAGAGATCTAGAAAGTCCAGCCAACAGCTCTGTGAGAAATAGGCTCCACAATAAAACGATGCTCATTGTTCTTGATGATGTTGATAATATAAGGCAGCTGGACTGTTTGTTAGGAGGTGGCAGTTGGTTTGGCCCAGGAAGTAAAGTCATCATGACGACTAGAGATGCACAACTCCTTAAAAAGTATGCCGATGAAATACACCAAGTTAAGCCATTAGATTTCGAGAAAGCACTTGAACTCTTTTATTTGAATGCCTTTAAAACAAAGCCCTCCATTACACGTTTCATTGAATTGTCGGAAGCAATAGTAACTTATACCGGAGGCAATCCTCTTGCTCTGAAAATTTTAGGTTCCTCCCTTCATTCTCAAGCCGTAGAATATTGGGAACACACATGGAATAAGCTAAAAATAATTCCCCATTCAGACGTTCAAAAGGTGTTGAAAATAAGTTATGATGGGCTAGATGATAAGGAGCGGGATATTTTCCTTGATATTGCATATTTTCTTAAAGGGGAGAGAAGAGATTTTATAGAGAGCATACTAGATAATTGTGGTTTGTTTCCACGTTTGGGGATTGAAGTTCTCATAAACAAGTCTCTCATTACCATTTTTAAGGGCAAAGTTCGGATGCATGATTTGATACAAGAGATGGGTTGGGAAATTGTTCGCCAACAATCTATTAAAGATCCTGGTGAGCGTAGCCGGTTGTGGATTCCTCACGACGTCTATAATGTTCTAAAAAACAACAGAGTGAGTATCAAATTCTAATTAAGCTACTACAGAACAACATCTCTCTCTCTCTCTCTATACGTAATTAGTTTTAGTAACTGTTCCTTTTTACTTTTCATAACTCATATTCTCATTTATCATTTCTTTAAATTCCTAGGGAACCAGAGCAATCGAAGGAATATACCTTGACATGTCTATGATTGATGATGATCTACACTTGAAACCTACAGTTTTCAACGAGATGCATAGACTGAGATTGCTCAAGATATACATTGCAAATCATTCTGATGATCATAAATTCAAAATATATCTTACTGAAGGTCTGCAGTTTCTTCCTCCTTCCTTAAGATATCTTTGCTGGTATAGCTACCCATTAAAATCTTTGCCATCGAATTATGAGGGGGAATATCTCGTTGAACTTGACATGCCCTGTAGCGAGCTTAAGCAACTTTGGAGTGGTGTACAGGTATGCTATAATACTAATTAATAAGTTGAATATCATGTATTAAGTGTTTATGATTACCTATTATTATTTATTAAAAAAACCAATAACTTACTAAATTTGTAACGACCTGAGTTTTCGGACTACTACTTTGTAAGACCAAGAAAATTTCAAAAGTTGGAATTCAACTATTTTTACTAGTAGACCAACATAAAAAAGTGTAAATCATATATGATAAAAATCTACACAGACAAAATTGACTACCTGACAGTCACTTTAAATCAAACCTTTGGACTTAGCTTGACTTGGAATTTTATGGTATGATTTGCATTACTGAGAAAGTTAAGTCTACTTTATGTGTTTGTATCCAGTTTATGGATATCCTAGCTAAGAACTTCCTTTAATCATGATGTGGATTGAATTTAATCCTTGTGAATCAAATAACTTACATAACCTAAGTAATACTCGTGGAACTTTATGCATTCTTAATGTTATTTATCATTTTGACATTTGAAGTTTTACCATGCGTGATCTTTTAGGATCTATTGGAACATTTAGAATTCCTAATAAATCCTTGTAACTTAATATTACTAAGCAGGGATAAAAATCTTTAAAAATTGATAATTCTAAAAATCTCATGTACAATTTAAATTCATGAACTAAAAACACGCCTATTCAGACATGCTTACATAATTGATCATCAAATAACATAATAATTTTCTTATTGCAAGTAAAGTATCATGACATGTACTAATGGGGAAATTCATAATCCAAATTATCATAAAATCACATTTTTATTCATGAATTTATTGGGGCTTACAAAATTAATTTATTTTTTCTTGTAGAATCTTAGAAATTTGAAGCGTATTAATCTTGGTTATTCCAA
>NW_010361298.1:692233-706072 GCF_000414095.1 Morus notabilis | reverse complement strand
GAGAAAACGAAGAGGAGAGAGAGAGAGAGAGAGAGAGAGAGAGTGGCACAGGAGGAAAAAGGGAAAAAGAAAGAAAAGAAAAAAAGAAAAGAAAATAGATACGAACCAACGTTAAAAAAAAAACAGTCCTGAAATGCGTCTATACACACTTCTAGGTTAAAATAAAATTACTGAGAATATTTAAATACCTTGAAATTATTTAAATTACACGTCAGAAATATTTATTAATCAAAACTAATTAATTAAATCAGATTAGACACACTAATAATTCTTAATAATCTCAATTAATCCCATTTAATTCTTCGGGGTGTTACAAGTTCGAATCACAACTCAAATTTTTTCTACTTTTTTTTCCTTTTACAAAAATTCAAATTCAACTTGTATAATATTTTCTCTCACATGAATTCACTTAATCAACTCAACTCAAGTTCACAAAACTTGAGTCTTAAACAACATATAGTTTCACAAACGAATATGTAAAAAGCACAAAAAATTGATTCGTCCATATTAGATCTCCAAATGCTTAAGGATTACAAAAATTCAATACTGAAATGTTCTATTAATTCCACATCGTAGAATGTTCTAAATACAAAACAAGCCAGCAATCACTAATCAAAAAAATCAAATTACTCTAAATTTCCAAAGAGATCATTCTCCTTAAGAACTACAAAAATCCTACAAATTCCATATGTGGTCCAAACAAAAGAAATAAGAAGATTAAAAGAAGATTAAAATGAACATGAGGGCGTATTTAGAAGATATGAGAGACATTTCGGAGAGAGAATACCTAACATGTGGGCGGCTTATCATAACGAATTGACCAACGCAGTTAGACACAAAAGTTTTTTTGTTATGTCCATATTGAGAGCTCCCTGAGAGAGATAATAAGATCAATAACTAGCAAGGAAAAACCTTACTGTGTGTGCACGGACATGCAGTGTTTGATAGAAAGCTTTGTAATATTTGATCCAATTAAACAAGGGTCAGTAACCTGACTTTACCTATATGCAGATCTCCATTCTGGTATGCCTGTTCAAAAAACAATAAATACATAATAAAAAATAAATAAATAAAAAAGACAACGAGAGACCCAAAATAACAAGGACAGAATACAACAAGCGTATTACGTTAACAATGCAAAAGTAATATATTATCTACACTGGAAAATGATTTAAAAACAGGGGCTCCCTTGCAAAAATGATAATGCAGACTGTTCCATATGGTTTGGTATTGCCACCTTAAGGATGTTTCCAAAACAGACATTTATCCTTTTGTTTCTTTAAATTTACACCTATGACGGGTATCTAAAGCAAAACACGAAATTTATGCAATACATGCCATTTTCATCAACTATTTCAAAAAGTATGGAAAAACCACAGGAACAACAGTACATACATCTTTTCTAGACAAAGCATGATTTGAAAATAACCTTTTCTAGACAAAGGATATTTTCCTCGATATTGCATGTTTTCTTAAAGGGGAGAGAAGAGATTTTATAGAGAGCATGATTTGATACAAGGGATGGGTTGGGAAATTGTTCGCCAACAATCTATTAAAGATCCTGGTGAGCGTAGCCGGTTGTGGATTCCTCAAGACGTCTATAATGTTCTAAAAAACAACAGAGTGAGTATCAAATTCTAATTAAGCTACTACAGAACAACATCTTTCTCTCTCTCTCTATGCGTAATTAGTTTTAGTAACTGTTCCTTTTTACTTTTCATAACTCATATTCTCATTTATCATTTCTTTAAATTCCTAGGGAACCAGAGCAATCAAAGGAATATACCTTGATATGTCTATGATTGATGATGATCTACACTTGAAACCTACTGTTTTCAACGAGATGCATAGACTGAGATTGCTCAAGATATACACTGCAAATCATTCTGATGATCATAAATTCAAAATATATCTTACTGAAGGTCTGCAGTTTCTTCCTCCTTCCTTAAGATATCTTTGCTGGTATAGCTACCCATTAAAATCTTTGCCATCGAATTATGAGGGGGAAAATCTTGTTGAACTTGACATGCCCTGTAGCGAGCTTAAGCAACTTTGGAGTGGTGTACAGGTATGCCATAATATTAATTAATAAGTTGAATATCATGTATTAAATGCTTATGATTACCTATTGTTTTTTATTTAAAAAAAAACCAATTACTTACTAAATTTATAATGACCTGTGTTTTCGGACCACTACTTTGTAAGACCAAGAAAATTTAAAAGTTGGAATTCAACTATTTTTACTAGTAGACCAACATAAAAAAGTGTAAATCATATATGATAAAAATCTACACAGACAAAATTGACTACCTGACAGTCACTTTAAATCAAACCTTTGGACTTAGCTTGAGTTGGAATCTTATGGTATGATTTGCATTACTGAGAAAGTTAAGTCTACTTTATGTGTTTGTATCCAGTTTATGGATATCCTAGCTAAGAACTTCCTTTAATCATGTTTTGGATTGAATTTAATCCTTGTGAATTAAATAACTTACATAACCTAAGTAATACTCATGGAACTTTATGCATTCTTAATGTTATTTATCATTTTGACATTTGAAGTTTTACCATGCGTGATCTTTTAGGATCTATTGGAACATTTAGAATTCCTAATAAATCCTCTTAACTTAATATTACTAAGCAGGGATAAAAATCTTTAAAAATTGATAATTCTAAAAATCTCATGTACAATTTAAATTCATGAACTAAAAACACGCCTATTCAGACATGCTTACATAATTGATCATCAAATAACATAATAATTTTCTTATTGCAAGTAAAGTATCCTGACATGCACTAATGGGGAAATTCATAATCCAAATTGTCATAAAATCACATTTTTATTCATGAATTTATTGGGGCTTACAAAATTAATTTATTTTTCTTGTAGAATCTTAGAAATTTGAAGCGTATTAATCTTGGTTATTCCAAGCAACTGATCAAACTTCCAGATCTATCTCGAGCTCCAAAGCTTGAAAGTATTAATCTTGAGGGCTGTAGAAATTTAGTTGAAGTTCCTCCTCTCAATTTCCAAGGATTTTTTGGATCTCTTACACTATGTGGTTGCATTAAGATTAAATCACTCCCAAAGATATCAGGGAATATCAACTACTTGAATTTAGACTTGACTGGAATAAAAGAATTGCCCTTATCAATTAGGCGTTTTGAAAGTCTTGTGGAATTGAGCCTTCGTGGTTGTCAACATATCAAGAATCTTCCAGCAACTACTTTTCCGAGAAATATACAAGTTTTAAATTTGAGCGACTTGTCAATAAAACAAGTGCCCTTATCAATTGAGTTGTTAGAAAATCTTGTGGAATTGAGCCTCGAAGGTTGTCAACATATCAAGCATCTTCCAGCAGTTCTTCCGAGAAATCTGGAAATATTGAATTTACGAAACTCATCAATAGAACAAGTGTCTTCGTTGTCAATTGAGGGTCTTGATTGTCTAAGGGAATTTTATCTTGGAGGATGCAAAATGCTTGAGAGTCTCCCAACCAACATTTTTAAATCCAAGTCTCTTAGATTCCTTTATCTTTGGGATTGTTCGAGATTGAAAAAATTCACAGGGATCCAAGTGTTAAGCAACTCAGTTATAATTGAAAAGTTTTTTGGGCTCCCTCGTCAAGATATGAGTTGGCGTAAAAAACTCGAGTTTGTCCCAAGATGGATTTATTATTTAAGTTGTCTAAAATTCTTGTCCCGCCACGGGTGTTTGGAACCTGAACATCTCCAAATGAAGCAATTTTTATTGTTCTCTTTCGACCGGCTAATTCTAAGTAACTGCAATATAGTAGAAATTCCTGTTTGGCTGAGCCTTTTATCCTTGTTAACTAAATTAGATCTAAGCGGGAACCCATTTGAGAATATACCATCAAGCATCATAAAACTTCATCGGCTGAGAATACTCGACATTAAAAATTGCAAGAAGCTCCGATCTTTGCCACAACTTCCATCGTCTGTTACGCATCTTGATGCAAGTGGATGTACTTCTCTGGAGACAATATCAAGTTCGGGGTGCTGGAAACTAGGATTCAACATACAGCATGTGACTCGCCCTTTCATTTCCAAAACATTTTCGTTCCGAAATTGCTGGAAACTAGAACGGAATGCACGTAGCATTTTAATTGATTTCTTATACGGAGTTGATAAATTGAATTTGGTACGTATGTATTTTCTATCTCTTTTTTTTGACGTAATTTGTGACGATTGAAGTAATTAACATTAATACACTATTATTCATATATATTGGTGTCTAATGATGTAGGAAGGAAGACGTCATACAATTGAAGTATGTTATCCGGGAAATGAAATTCCAAAGTGGTTCAGGCATCAAGACGAGGGGATTTCAACAACTATGAAGCTTCCCCATGGTTGGCATAATTCTAATTTTATGGGTTTTGCCATTTGCATTGTTGCTCCACTAATCCCAGCAGGCGCAGGCTCCAATTCTTCTAAGTGCGAATGGCGTGAAGAAATTAGGTTTGACTTACATCTTAAAACCAAGTACGGTCAAATCTACAAATATGATAACAATAGCGGGGGTGATTTCTGGATCTACCACGATGATGAGGAGGAGGAGGCTAAAATCTTAAGTAGTGATATTAGCTCGGACCATGTGTTCATGCAATGCGTCACTAACAGCTTGTTCAACAGACACCCTGATGCAATGGAGGCATCATTCTATTTCAAATTTAGAGTTTTTAAGAATGGTGTTCTTCCGCAAAATGAGAATTGTGATTTGATTGTGAAAAGGATTGGAGTTGGGTTGGTATATGCACGCAAATGATTGACTATGTGATTGAGGAGGAGGAATTAGCTGCTATCAAGAACGACTCTGCTATTATCTATCTGGTACTCTTCTCTGAATTTTGATTTGAAAGATAATTATATATGCAATGCCCCTAAAATGCGTCAATGAATATTTGAACGTATTCTTTTCATTAAATGTTGAAACTGTAAAACTATAACGTCTGAGTTATACGCTGAAACTTTTAGTCAAACTCCTACTATATAAAATTTTCCCATAAATTAGAAAAATTGTCTTTTCACTTTAAATTTGGAGTGTTGATTGTCAATTTTATCGGTTTTGAAAAATAGTTTCTTTTTTTCTGCATACTCTTTAGCCAATCTTGTATGACTTCAAGTGTTAGAAGAATAGCTTCACGGATAGAATTCATTACTCAATGTTTTTTCTGAGTTTTGTTGCAAAGCAACAATCCCGAAATAATTAGCATTAATGCACTATTATTCATATATATATTGGTGTCTGGTGATGTAGGGAAGAAGACATCCTAAAATTGAAGCATGTTATCCGGGAAATGAAATTCCAAAGTGGTTCAGGCATCAAGACGAGGGGATTTCAACAACTATGAAGCTTCCCCATGGTTGGCATAATTCTAATTTTATGGGTTATGCCACTTGTATTGTTGCTCCAATAATCACAGCAAGCGCAGGCTCCTATTCTTCTAAGTACAATTGGTTTGTAGAAATTACGTTTGACTTACATCTTAAAACCAAGTGCGGTCAAATCCACAAATATGACCACAATGGACGAGATTTCTAGATCTACCGTGGTGATAAGGAGGAAGATAAAATCACAAGTAGTGATATTAGTTGGGACCATGTGTTCGTGCAATACTTCCCTGCCAAATTGTTCAACAGATATCCTAATGCAACGGAGGCATCATTCTATTTCAAATCTAGATTTTTTTCGCAAAATGTGAATTTTGATTTTATTGTGAAAAGGAGTGGAGTTGAGTTGGTATATGCATGCAAATGATTGATTATGTGATTGAGGAGGTGGAATCAGGTGCTATCTAAAACGACTCTGTTATTATCTATCTGGTACTCTTCTCTAAATTTTGATTTGAAAGACACTTATATATGCAATGCACCTAAAATGCGTCAATGAATATTTGAACGTATTCTTTTCATTAAATGCTGAAACTGTAAAACTATGACGTCTGAGTTATACTTTAAAACTTTTAGTCAAAATCCTACTATATAAAATTTTTCAATAAATTAGAAAAATTGTCTTTTCACTCTAAATTTGGAGTGTTAATTGTCAATTTTATTGGTTTTGAAAATTAGTTTCCTTTTTTCCTGAATACTCTTTAACCAAACTTGTATGACTTCAAGTGTTAGAAGAATAGCTTTACGGATATGATGTTTGAATTCATTGCTCAATGTTTTGGGGATATGTTGTGTTTTTCTTCAGTCCATTGAAAATGTCTTTTTAATTCATTCTAGTTGTATGTGCTTTTTGTTCGTCCTTTCCTATCTTCTTAGCTTTGTTGTCTTTACTTTTTTGTGTTACACATAAAAGAAGGTAAAAAGGCAAACTTGAATTCTGAAATTGGAGAGAATGTTTTCAGCATTTTCAAGGATTGATAGGTAATTTAAATGTTATTACACCTCTTTCTCTCCTAGTCTTTATGTGTTGGCGCTTTTTAAGGTTTTCTGGAATACTCTAACTTAAGTAGAGGAGTTGAATGATAAGCCTTTACTTAGGAAAGTGTTTGTTAGAAGGCATAGGCAGTATAGAGTTGTTTTGGGAAAAGTCTTGAAGAGAATCTAAGCAAGAGAGAGCGACCAGTTCCTCAAATTACCAGGAATTTACTAAATTGTTGTACACCCATCAGCAGAATGTTACATGCTAACAAACTGCGTGTTACATGCCTACACTAAGCATTCGACACGCCTACTGCTAACGGAGAAACAAAAAAAAAATGTGTTCTCTAATTTTCTACAACCACCTATTTATAGAGCATTTATCAGAGTCCTAGAAAAACTCTATCTTATCTCTTAAAATAAGGTCTCAGAAAATAAATATCAAATAATCAGAGACCGAGATAGGTGACGTGATGATCCTAAAGATTACGTTGAAAATAACCTACAGATTCTTTTATGAAGACATTGCGATTAAGATGAAGGGCATGTCTCATATGCTTTAGAGTGAGTGAGAAATTTTTAGGAAAAATGTCCTTAAAGCATATAATGCTTTTATTCTAAAAAAAACATATAATGTTTTTTCAATTATAGTAGGGAAGCATTTTCTTTGTTGATTCCTAAAAAAAGGCAAAAAAAAAACAAAAAAAAAAAGAAAAAAAAAATTGAGGGGGCTCTTTTATTATGGGGTACTATTATTCGATAATTGAAACCAACCTGTAACTCTAATAAAGGCCAACTAAATCCTCAAACCTATTACTTAAAGGCAAAACACAATTCACCGGGAAAAGGAAAAAAAAAAAAAAAAAAAAAAAAAAAAAAAAAAAAAAAAAAAAAAAAACAAAGGTTTAATTGCAGCCTCTAATCAAGCGCACAATATACCAAATTCATAAAACCATTCATTAATAGACAAATGACACAATTACTCACGCAATAAATGCTTCTAGTTTTTCAACTTAGTGTATTCATAAAGTGGTTAGGAGTTATAAATATACATGCCTCTACCTCTGTATTCATCTTCTTTATTTTCTTCAAAGATTCAAGTCAGTTTTTTTATTATTTGAATCTAGAAGAGCTGGTTAGTTTAAGTCAAAAGCTTTTGTTCTTATGAAAAAATAATGTGATAAAAGGATATGTATGATATTTTTAATTGTTATTCACAAATAGAGATTGAAAATGTAAATAAAAAATTTCATTTCGCTTTTAATAAGTATCAAAGACTTGACATGTTCTAGAAAATCTTATAAAAGTTGAAAGACAATTGAGTAAATCATACAAACATACGTAAAAGCAGCTTTTGAAATTAATTAAGCAAAAAACAACCTAAAAAAAGTCATTCCAAAAACCTTAAAAAACGTTATATCACTTTTCTTTTTCCTAAAAGTTCATATAATTGAAGTTTAAGATATTAAGTAGAATTAATTATTAAATTAATTGGGATTGTCCCTCTAATTTTTATATCGTCGTTTTCTTTTAGAAGAATCAAAAGTAATGGTTCATTTACTCGATATGCAACCATGCTACAACGATAGAAGTTGCCAAAGGAGATGCGTAGAAAAATATCCAGCATCAAGAGTCACTGGAGATTGCCAGAAAGAATCTAAAACACCAGCTGGAGTGTGTTACTGCTACATAGAATTTTGATTCCGAAACTTGATTTATAGTGGTTATCAATTATTTCTTGTAACAATTGGTGCGTGTTCTAATTTTTGTATCAAAATAGGTGGAGAACTCCGAACTCAAATTCCTTGTCCATTTTATTTGTCAATTCCTCTGTCTAATTAATTATTTACTAACACATCATCCCCTCAATAAATGGCATAAACGGAACAAAATAAATTAATAGATACAATGGACAGGGGATTTGGGAATAGTTAACAAAATAAATTAATAGATCCTATGTTGGCAATTTGTCTCATTGTCTTAAATACTAATACTTTTGTGACCATAAGATTTATATGTCCTTTTTTTTCCTTCTATTAAGAAAGAGGATGGAGAGAAGTTTAATAATAAGAATCGATGTTTATGATATTGTGAGAAATAAAGTGTTGTATTTTTATTAATAAAAAGAAGATTATTTTTGTTCTCTAAAAAATTGTTTAGTTAAGAGATTATTTTGAGTACAATAAAAAGGTGAAATCATGTTTAGTTATAATTATTAATTAATATTTTATAACATTATTGATGAGTATTAGAAAATGAAAAAAAAAAAGGAAAATAACTTTAAATCGTTTTCTAATTCCTTCACTAAAACAATTATCACTGTTTTTTATTTTTATTTTCGTTTTCAAGACATTTGTTAAACAAACACGATTGGCAGACCATTTTCATTTTTATAAATCAAAAGACGTGTAAAAACGTTTTTAAAAACAAGCAAAATTAACTCCAAACGCGCACTTAATTTTATAATTTTTATATAATTTCACAGGATCAAGAATTACGATGCTAATGCTCGCGCGCGGTATGTGAATGTTACTAGAACAACCACAATACTTCCATACATAGCCCAAGAACCCTTAAAGAGGACTGAAAAAAAACAAAAAAGAACTAAGAGAGAGAGAAGATTGAGTGTTGGAAAATCACGTATCCAATAAGTTAGAAATTTAGATGAATATCAAATTTTTATTTAATTAATTAGATAATATTCTAATTAATTAAAAAAACCAAATGGATCAATATTATATATTTATATATAATTATTTACTCAACAAGGACAAAATATAAATCTAATTATCTTATCTTGAAATGCACAGAAAATCATAAACTTCCATATGTATCTTGTCGTCAAAAAGGAAGATGAAGAGAGTGAAAGGAGGATTATAATTTGACACGTCATTCAAAAGCAAAAGCTTCTAACAGACCTCTACAAACGGACGTTAAAGGCGGGAAGGAAGTAAATTCCTTCAACTAGTAAAATAATAAAATAAAATAAAACAAAAGCTAATACATTTATGGATGAAGCCGATTTTTAGCCTAAGTACTTTTGGCTTTAAAAATCTTCAACGATGTTAGACTAGATTAAATATCTGATAAGAAAAAAAAATAGAAAAAATATTAGCTTAGATTATATTTTTTTCTCGTTTACTTTAGATTGTTTTTGCCGTTTCGAGTTTTTCTGCATCTACTTGCCCGTGCCAGAGAATCTGAACGCTGCAACTTCGTCAAAGGTTGCAAAGAGAGACAACAAGAGTTCTCCATCATTCTTCTCAACATCTAAATATTTTGATGAAGTAGATCCTTTGATAATCGTTTGCATATCTGGTTTTTGGCCAGTACCAAGGATGAAATTATCGATATTTATGAAAATATCAGTACTTAAATTTTACAAAAATATCTATAGAAATATCGATATTGGTAGAAATTAACGTACAAAACAGAAATTCATACTAAAACACTTTATTTTCTAATGAGATTTTAAAAACTTTAAAATAGATAATAATATATTAATTAGATAAAACTCACAATCAAAATACTAATTATTTGATAAATATGCAAGGTAAAGTGTGATCATAATATCATAAATACTAAGCACACGTTGACAAATTAAGTAAAATAGTTGAAAGTCAACATAATACATATATCATACATATATGGTTTCATACATGATGATAAATTATCAGTATCAAAAGGAGCTTTTAGGAGGTTGGTAGGCATCTTGAATATATTCTTAGTTTAAACAATATTAATACCAATATATGAAGTATGAATAGTTCCTTATATAATTTTGAATATGCCATATTTTTTAGATTTTTTTTGAAAAGTAAAATTATATATATATATAAAGTTGCTGATATTTCTGTAAAAATTTACTGATATTTCCACTAAAGTTTTATAATATTTTCACGATATTTGGTCATTTAACTCTACGTTTTACTCATATTTAAAAATTTTCGTGAAAATATCGATATTTACATAAATATCTATGAAAATTTTAATATATTCTGCGAAAAAAATACTACATTTTATTTTCATGTCAGTACTTCTAAAATATGGAAATTTTCACAAAAATATCAATAAAAATATCAATATTTTCATCCTTATCCGGTACTAGAGAAGATGGTTTCGCCACCACCATAGATGGTTAGAAGATGATTCTCTTCCCATTTTCAAATCTGGTGAGTAAAGAAAGGGAAGGGATAGAGAGAGAAGGAATAGTTCTATGAGAGAGATTTTTTAACGGAGGCAATTGAAAAAAACGGCGTGTAATATTTCTGTTAGTTTCTAATGATGAGGTGTTGAAATTTGAATGGAGGGACAGAGAGGGAGATAGAAAAAAAAAGACAGATGATCTGTGTCCATTAAAATCACTTTCTCAGAATACCAATTACTATTGTTGTCCAAAAGGGCATACATACGATAGATGCAAGATAACGCTAACTAAATACACAAATAAAAGGAAGAAAAATATATATATATTTTTTATAGGATGTAGAAAATGACACACATTGTTAAAATATAAAATTCTTCTTAAATTAATAAATATGCATTTATTAATAAATTAATAAAATATTTATTTATCAATTCTCTTTAAAATAATATTTTTTTTAGTCCTACTTATATTGTCTTATAGAGATTTTACAGTAGTAAGAAACTCTAATAGTCTAATAAATAATTGAATAAGAAAATACGAGAAAAAGGAGATGACAAACAAATTTTAACACGGTTTGAAATTATAGTGACTTGGTATTTGGGCTTATCCATGACATGAAAAATAAAAATAAAAATAAAAATGTTATTGCATGAACTAAAAAATTGATATTCTAAAGAATTCATGAACTAAAAACACGCCTATTCAGACATGCGTACATAATTGATCATCAAATAACATAATAATTTTCTTATTGCAAGTAAAGTATCATGACATGTATTAATGGGGAAATTCATAATCCAAATTGTCATAAAATCATATTTTTATTCATCAATTTATTGGGGCTTACAAAACTAATTTGTTTTTTCTTGTAGAATCTTGGAAATTTGAAGCGTATTAATCTTGGTTATTCCAAGCAACTGATCAAACTTCTAGATCTATCTCGAGCTTCAAAGCTAAAAAGTATTAATCTTGAGGGCTGTATAAATTTAGTTGAAGTTCCTCCACTTAATTTCTAAGGATGTTTTGGATCTCTTACACTACGTGGTTGCATTAAGATTAGATCACTCCCAAAGATATCGGGGAATATCAAATACTTGAATTTAGACTGGACTGGAATAAAAGAATTGCCCTTATCAATTGGATCATTAGAAAGTCTTGTGGAATTGAGCCTTCGTGGTTGTCAACATATCAAGAATTTTCCAGCAGCTTCTTTTCTGAGAAATATACAAGTTTTAAATTTGAGCGACTTGTCAATAAAACAAGTGCCCTTATCAATTGAGTTGTTAGAAAATCTTGTGGAATTGAGCCTCGAAGGTTGTCAACATATCAAGCATCTTCCAGCAGCTCTTCCGAGAAATCTCGAAATATTGAATTTGCGAGACACATCAATAGAACAAGTGTCTTCATCGTCAATTGAGGGTCTTGATTGTCTGAGGAAATTTAATCTTGGAGGATGCAAAAAGCTTGAGAGTCTCCCAACCAATATTTTTAAATCCAAGTCTCTTAAACTGTTTTATCTTTGGGATTGATCGAGATTGAAAAAATTCACAGGGATCCAAGTGTTAAGCAACTCAATTATAATTGAAAAGTTTTTTGGGCTCCGTCGTCAAGATATGAGTTGGCGTAGAAAACTCGAGTTTGTCCCAAATTGGATTTATTATTTAAGTTGTCTAAAATTCTTGTCCCGCCACGGGTGTTTGGAACCTGAACATCTCCAAATGAAGCAATTTTTATTGTTATCTTTATTCAAGCTAGATCTACGTAACTGCAATATAGTACAAATTCCAGTTTGGCTGTTCCTTTATCCTTGTTAACTAAATTAGATCTAAGCGGGAACCCATTTGAGAATATACCATCAAGCATCATAAAACTTCATCGGCTGAGAACACTCTTCATTCAGAATTGCAAGAAGCTCCGATCTTTGCCACAACTTCCATCGTCTGTTAGGCTTCTTCATGCAAGTGGATGTACTTCTCTGGAGACAATATCAAGTTCGGGGTGCTGGAAACTAGGATTCGACATACAGCATGTGACTGGCCTTTTCATTTCCAAAACATTTTCTTTCCGAAATTGCTGGAAACTAGGACGGAATGCACGTAGCATTTTAATTGATTTCTTATACGGAATTGATAAATTGAATTTGGTACGTATGTATTTTCTATCTCTTTTTTTTTGACGTAATTTGTGAAGATTGAAGTAATTAACATTAATACACTATTATTCATATATATTGGTGTCTGGTGATGTAGGGAGGAAGACGTCATACAATTGACGTATGTTATCCGGGAAATGAAGTTCCAAAGTGGTTCAGTCATCAAGACGAGGGGATTTCAACAACTATGAAGCTTCCCCATGGTTGGCATAATTCTAATTTGATGGGTTTGGCCACTTGCATTGTTGCTCCAATATTCCCAGTAGGCACAGTCTCCTATTCTTCTCTGTATAATGGGTTTATAGAAATTACGTTTGACTTACATCTTAAAACCAAGTGCGGTCAAATCTACAAATATGACAACAATAGCGGGGGTGATTTCTATCTCTACCGCGGTGATGAGGAGGAGGAGGCTAAAATCTTAAGTAGTGATATTAGCTCGGACCATGTGTTCGTGCAATGCTTCACTAACAGCATGTTCAACAGACATCCTGATGCAATTGAGGCATCATTCTATTTCAAATTTAGAGTTTTTAAGAATTCTGATTCGATTGTGAAAAGGATTGGAGTGGGGTTGGTATATGCACGCAAATGATTGATTATGTGATTGAGGAGGAGGAATTAGCTGCTATCAAGAACGATTCTGCTATTATCTATCTGGTACTCTTCTATGCGATGCACCTAAAATGTGTCAATGGATATTTGAACTTATTCCTTTCATTAAATGCTAAAACTTTAAAACTATAACGTTGGAGTTATACACTGAAACTTTTAGTCAAAATCCTACTATGTAAAATTTTCCCCTAAATTAGAAAAGCTTTCTTTTCACTCCAAACTTGGAGTGTTGATTGTCAGTTTTATCGGTTTTGAAAATTAGTTTCTTTTTTTCCTGGATACTCTTTAGCCAAACTTGTATGACTTCAAGTGTTAGAAGAATAGCTTCGCGAATACGATGTTGGAATTCATTGCTCAATGTTTTGGGGATGTGTTGTGTTTTCTTCAGTCCCTTGAAAATGTCTTTATAATTCATTCTAGTTGTATGTGGTTTTTGTCCGTCCTTTCCTAGCCTCTTTGCTTTGTTGTCTTTACCTTTTTGTGTTGCACAGAAAGGAAGGTGAAAAGGCAAACTTGAATTCTGAAGTTGGAG
>NW_010361298.1:627498-690643 GCF_000414095.1 Morus notabilis | reverse complement strand
ATATATATATATATATATAATTATTTACTCAACAAGGACAAAATATAATCATAAACTTCCACATGTATCTTGTCGTCAAAAAGGAAGATGAAGAGAGTGAAAGAAGGGTTATAATTTGAAACGTCATTCAATAGCAAACGCTTCTAACAGGCCTCTACAAACGGACGTTAAAGACAAGGCAGGAAGGAAGTAAATTCCTTCAACCAACAAAATAATAAAATATAATAAAACAAAAATTAATACATTTATGGATTAAGCAGATTTTTAACCTAAGTACCAATAACACAACATATTATTTTTTCTCGTGCTTATTGAGTTTCAACACTTCAACCTTATTCTATATATAAAAAAAAAAAGGTTAACCTCCTCTCTTTTGGTTTTAAAAATCTTCAACAATGTTAGACTAGATTAAATATCTGATAGAAAAATAAATAGAAAAAATATTAGCCTAGATTATATTTTTTTCTCGTTTACTTTTGATTGTTTTTGCCGCTTCGAGTTTTTCTGCATCTACTTGCCCGTGCCAGAGAAGCCAAACGCCGCAACTTCGTCAAAGGTTGCGAAGAGGGACATCGAGAGTTCTTCATCATTCTTCTCAGCATCCAAATATTTTAATGAAGTTTTTAGATCTCATTTAGGATTAATCAAATCCTTTGATAATGGTTTGCAGATCCGGTTTTTGGCCGGTACCAAGTATGAAAATATCGATATTTATAGAAATATATGTATTTAAATTTTATGAAAATATCGATATCAGTTAAAATTGACGTAAAAAACAGAAATTCATATTAAAACACTTTATTTTCTAATAAGATTTTAAAAACTTTAAAATAGATAATAATATATTAATAAGATGAAACTCACAATTAAAATACCAATTATTTGATAAATATGTAAAGTAAAGTGTGATCATAATATCATAAATACTAAGCACACGTTGACAAATTAAGTAAAACAACTGAAAGTAAACATAATACATATACCATACATATATGGTTTTGGGATTCCTACATGATGATAAATTATCAATACCAAAAGGAGCTTTTAGGAGGTTAGAAGGTATTTTGAACACATTCTTAGGTTAAACAATATTGATACCAATATTTTCAGAAATATCCATGAAAATTTTAATATATTCTGTGAAAAAAAAACTACACCTTTATTTTCATACGATACTTTTAAAATATGAAAATTTTCACAAAAATATTGATAAAAATATCAATATTTTCATCCTTATCCGGTACTAAAGAATATGATTTCGCCACCACCATATATGGTTAGAAGATGATTCTCTTCCCGTTTTCAAATCTGGTGAGTAAAGAATGGGAAGGGATAGAGAGAGAAGGACTAGTTCTATGAGAGAGATTTTTTATCGGAGGCAAATGAAAAAAATGGAGTGATATTTCTGTTACTTTCTAATGATGAGGTGTTGAAATTTGAATGGAGGGACAAAGAGGGAGATCTGTGTCCATTAAAATCACTTTCCCAGAAAATCAATTACTATTGTTTTCCAAAAGGGCATAGATGCAAGATAACACTAACTAAATATACAAATAAAAGGAAGAAAAATATATATATTTTTTGATACGATGTAGAAGATGACACACATTGTTAAAATATAAAATTCTTCTTAAATTAATAAATATGTATTTATTAATAAATTAATAAAATATTTATTTATTGATTCTCGTTAAAATAATATTTTTTTTAGTCCTAATTATATTGTCTTATTGAGATTTTACAGTAGTAAGACACTCTAATAGTCTAATAAATAATTGAATAAGAAAATACGAGAAAAAGGAGATGACAAACAAATTTTAACACGGTTTGAAATTATAGTGACTTGGTATTTGGGCTTATCCATGACATGAAAAATAAAAATAAAAATAAAAATGTTATTATGTTCATTCAAAGACATGAAAAATAAAGAAAGCAGCACAAATCAAGATGAAAATGTAATAATAAAAATAACATTGTCCGGCACGAGACCTATCTATCACAATCAAGAGTGCATGGTGTCTCCACTAGACTTTTACCCTAACAACGCCGAACGTGTTACTCTGTATGGCGAACGTGTTAATATGCATGTAGACGTTTAAAATAAAAATTAATTTGCATGGCTCTCAGTATCACGAACGTGTTAATCTGTTTCCTTTCCCATAACAACGCTGCAATGAACGTGTTCGTTTCTCTGTCACTTTCAAGTTTTAGTGGTCTCGTTTATTTCGCTGATTCGAGTTTAGAATTCGAGTTTTATTACAGTAAAAAGCTCTCAGAAACAGTCACATTTAACTTTTTTGCTACAGTAAAAAGCTCTCACACAAAATCACATCTCAACTCGAATTACAAACTCAAATCAGCGAAGTGAACGGGCCCAGAATGGTCACATAGATTCACGATCCACGATGCACATAAAAAGAATCTTTTTCTTTTTCCGCTTTTAACTTACACAAGTATTTTCCTAGTACAGGGGTTGTTGATTTACAAAATTTTTGAGTTAATGGCACAAATACAGTGGCGAAGTAGGATTTCGATTCAGGAAGGCGTAAGTAAAAAACGTGAAAAGCCATATCAATTCTTAATAATATTACATAGTTAGAAGGGTATAAATATTCTTGATTTTTTTTTCTACGTAATATTAGAATTTGCATAAAAGTTCAATTTTAATCTGATTTATTATTCTCTTATGCATATAGTTTAGTGAAAAAAAAAAATAAAGGATAACACTTAATGAAAATCATATTGATGTGAAAATTTTGAAAATAAATTATTTAGTGGGTACATAAGAAAAAAATAATATTTAAAAAGGATGCAAGAAAAAAAAGTTTAAGTAGAGACGTATTAAAAATTATGTCAATCTGGTCATTTGAAAAAAAAAAAGTACATAATATGCCACATTTCTAAAGATATTGTGTTCAAAAACTATAAAAAAACGTATGAACAAAAATATTTAAGTAGGGATGCATTTTAAAAAGAAAAAAATTACTTCAACACGCGCAAATAAATTAGAAAGAAAAAAAATTTAGTAAAGACATATTTTAAAAAAAATTAATAGGAATAAATTAGAAAAAAATTTTGTTGATGAGGAGGTATGTATAAGATCTTATTAATGAGGAGGCATATATAAAAAATTCTTGAAAAACTAAATGCAATAAAACAAATTTTCAAAAATTCAGAGGCCATATAAGAAAAATTTTGAAAAACTACATGCTATAAAACAAGTTTTCAAAAATTTAGGGGGCATATATAAAAATTTTAAAAAACCATATGTAAAAAACAAAATTCAAAAATTCAAGGGAGGCACATGCTCCTCTGGGCACATGCTCCCTCTGCCATTGCATAAATAGTCTTAACTTTGAGTAAAATGACATATTGACTCACTCAACTTCTAATTTTGACATATTAATCTTTAAATTTTTAATTTTTTATAGTTTAGCCTTGACACTAAAATTGATGACGCTTTAATGAAATTTTAACAAAGAAAATCACATGCCCATCACATAATAACTGAAAATTTTGCGTAATGTACTAATTTAAATATAAAATAACTCTTTCTTTAAAATTTTAAGTTTTCGCACAACATACACGTGATTATCATTATAAAATTTTAGAAATCATTTGTCAATTTTAATGACAGGGACTAAAATTATCCAAAAAAAAAAAAAAAACGTAATTAACTTTAGGAACTAATTAATGTGCTAATTAAATGTAAATGATCAAAGTGTCACTATACTAAAAATGGAGAGACTATTTGTGTCAATTATCTAAAAATTTATCGTCCATCCAAATTGCAGAATTTCTAGAAAACCGAAATATTTTTTAAGCAAAGGAAAATTCTTTATAGTGAAGTTCTGTAAATCTATACTGAAAAAAGTATTGACTCGATGAGGTCGTAGGACTTTCCAAGCAGCCTTGGACATTGTCTGTCGTTTTCTTCGTGGTAAGCTATTCCACATCGATTCTAAATAGCTTCATATACAAATTTTGTAAATGATGTGATGTATTTTACTTTGGGCTTTATGAGAGTAAATTCGGTAAATTCTGGCTTTATCAAATTTAGTTATGGCATAATTAATTCGGTAAA
Source organism: Morus notabilis (assembly GCF_000414095.1). Lineage (NCBI taxonomy): Eukaryota > Viridiplantae > Streptophyta > Magnoliopsida > Rosales > Moraceae > Morus > Morus notabilis. Next base: position 686,559 of record NW_010361298.1, on the reverse strand, counting down.
TTTTAACTTTGATAATTGAGTCTCCAAATCCCCATATGCTTGTTGTTTTCGCATTGATTATCATTTTTCTTTTCAAATTATAAGTACGTTTGTCATTATTTTTAGAGACAATCTTAAAAAAAACTTTTTAAATTCTATTTTACATGTAATATATACTTTGTATATTATATAAACATTTGTTCAGAATCTTGATGTTTTAAAAAACGCCATTAACAATATACTGAGTTACGTTTAAAAAAAATTGTGAATTAAAAAATTGTTATTTTAATTATTTTTTTTTTTATCAAAAGAGTTTCAATTAATTAATAAGAAGACCAAGATTAAAAATTGTCTTATTGTTTTGTTTTATTTGTTATCACATTAAATGAAAATTAAAATATTTTTTAAGAAATGTAAATTTAAAAGTGATGGGTATATAGTAATTTTGCTTTTAACTATTTAAAAACAATCAATATGTGTGACAAGTATCATTGTTGTAAGAAACCCTAACGAAAGGGATTTTTTTGTTAACTTTTCGTACTTCAAGAGAAACGGATGTTCTATTTTCAAGATCAACCAGCAAAGTGTTATAAGAGCACAGTTTAAGGGGAACCTTTGTGAATAATCCTATCATTGTTGTTTCATAAGTTGTGCAAATTGAAATGTAACATTGGTCATGCATTCATCACTAGAAATTAACTTCCTTCCCCAAAAAACTCTACAATTTGATATTACTCCTCTTGACCAAAATAGATGAAGATCATGTTTCTCAGCCTTTCTATGATACAAGGTGGAAGATTAATAGCTTCCTTAACTACTGAATAAATACCTACCCCAGTTTGTTATGCCAAGATCGAATTCCTCTTATGATGGCTTCTTTCTTGAAGTAGACTTGTTCGACTTGGAAGACGGGCTCGCGGTCTCCTTGAATGCAGAAGGACAGAGTTCGCTTACAGTACAAGCTCCACATCGGGGTCGTAGAGGAGTACACACTGTTTGACCAAATCCAACCTATTTGAATAGCATCAACCAAAACAAAATTTAAGAAATGGAAGCAAAATCAAATGTTTTGAGTAAAATTCGAAGAAGCAACAAGCGTTTAAAATCAATGAATGCTTGTACAGATACGGAACAAATTCATATCGGCATAATGCGTGTGTGTATGTAAAAAGTGCCAAGCATATGAATGGCGCAAGTATTTCTTGGTGCAGAACTAATAGCCAACACAAACCAAAAGAGGGTTTATCGGAACCCATTCTTCCTTTGGTAGCCACTTTTGTAATGCCTCTCTTGTTTCCTCGGGAGTAGAAGTTTTCTAAAAAATAAGACACAGAGGAAAAAGAAAAAGATTAGCCCTCATTGCAACTCTTAATTATGGCACATTACTTAACTGCATAGCTCTCATTAATGTAATCACGAGCAAGTTTTTGGTTGATTCTTCAACCAGATTGAGCATTGAAGCAAACTAATGTGCTACGATTACAGAAGTAAACTTTGAAAAGTAGTGCATCATAAAGGAAAATGATGACCTCTTTTACCACTAAATCTTATTTGTAGTTGTCATTAGGCGTTCTATTTCACATGTCATTCAGGTCTAAGGACGGGATAACTATTGTTCCATCCACATTTTGCTGTGTTTTGCAAAACAAATCAGGAATGTTTTAATGCTCTAAAGTGGAACTGAAATACACCATTGAAACCGTACTTCGACAATACAATACCACCTAACTTTTTCTTAGTTAGCTCAAACTAAATGAAAAGCCACAAACCTGTCCAATCACGGAACACACGATGTACGGTTGTCAGATATGACTAATCCCAAAATTTAAATCTTTTCCCTCTTTTTTGGATAAGAAAAAAGCAATTTTACTGAAACGAGAAGACATTCTATCACACAATATAGTGTTACTTTAAACTAACGATGAGAAACGAAAAATAATATTAGTCAAATTTGGCACTAAGTACAACATATCTCAAATTTTACACCAATAGCAGCATTGCATTAGGGAATGATTTTCCCAACTAATTTCGCACTGGCACATAAAATTGACACTGCGTTAGAGGTGCTCTAAAGATGAGATAAGAAAAATGATATAAGTCACACAATCAAATTCAAAGAACCCACAGTTATAGAAAAACCAGGTTGCACACATAAAAAATAATCCCATTTTAGTAATGAAGACGGTAAAGTTGAGAAAAGCAAAATGATATTAACGATGGACGTCACATTCAAAGAACACCCCGCCAATAAAATAAAAGAAATAGGTTGCACGCATTAAATATAATTCTGAACGTTACAATAATCCATCTTTGCCTACAAATTATTTTCATACTTTCTCATCACTTAAACCTCTTTTCTCTGAAATTCTCATCCTTTAATTCTGAAAAGCAAAATGATCAAACATAATCCCATTTTAGTAATGAAGACAGTATCGTTGAGAAAAGCAAAATGATATTAATAAGATACCTGTTTTGTGCCTGGCCGTGACACCCATCCTAGTCGATTGCAAATGCGGTGCACATGAGTATCAACACATATGCCTTGAACATCATTCCAGCCAACATTCATAACCTAAAGTGCAATAAAACATACATTTTAGTATCACAGTCGCATGCTGATTTTCAGAAGTGCACAATACTACTTTGCGTCTTACCAAATGCGCCATCTTAGGACCAATCCCTGGAAGCAAAAGCAGCTCCTCTAATGAGCGGGGAATATCTCCATTGCACTTCATGAGACAAATATTTGCAATTTTCTTCAAGTTATTTGCTTTTCTAGTATAAAATCCTACCTAAAAAAGATAGCAATAATCATAATACAGAATTTCATATGCGACATAGTAACAAACAAGGTGCAAAATTATGTTTGGCATAAGAGCGATATTGCAACCAGTATTTTTGAACCTAACAAAGTCAATGAGGGGCCGTTTGGTATATAGGTTCAAACCATGGTTCAAACTATTGTTCTTGATTATGACTTTTGAAATTCAAATTTTTTATAAGAGAAAAACACTGTAGCAGAACTAAAACCATGAGATGCACTGTAGCAGAACCCATTACCAAACATCACATGAATAAGATATACCGGGTAAATCAAGCTTTTTATAGTTGCTTCATCGGCTTTGTCAATGGCATCAGCAGTGAGCAGATCATTTTGAAGAAGGCGCTGAATTGCTCCTGAATTTAAAGGAATTTTGTAAGCACGTCATTTGAACTTTGAATGGCATAAAGGTAAGCAACTGAACTGAATAAAACATAGTGCATAAAAATGTGGAACACGCAGATTTCAGGACTGATGACATGAAGTTCTGCATGATCTCCTACATTTTTATGAGGGTCAACACCACTTAGAAGCATGATAATCACATGAAGTTATAGTCTGTTCAATCTTCCCACCGACAATTTAATATTCATCTAGCCCAAACTTCTCGTGATTTTTGAAAAAACAAAATAAAATAAAAAACTAAAACGCCCCACAATAAGAGTCGTGACTGTCATAAAATAATAGACAACGATGCATGTATGTGAATACTCTAGTAATCTCTAGCTAGTCTTTTTGCTGAGTGAGTTTCCATATTCATTAGAACAAAATTGCAATTTCCTAACTGAATTCTTGATCTTCAAATGTTATTGTTAGAAGAAATCACGTATCAAAGAAAAATTTTATATACACATTAAGAAAGAAAAGTGAGAACTTGCCATGATTAACATGATCCTTTGTTTGGCTTGATAAGAGAGAAGAAACCAAGACGGCAAATCTTCGTTCCTGATTAGTATATCAGAATCAGGAATAATTAATACATCCATATCATGTTCCCAACATGCAATAGAAGTTTATCAAAATAGCAAAGCATTGATGATTCTGAATGCAACAGAGTATATATAAAATTTTTAATTAAGAAAAAAAAAGGTTATAATTTACCTCTGTCAACATTATGAAGATATACAAAGGTAAAAGTGTATTCTCCCGCCTTCATATTTCTCCAAAAGGGAAAGAAAATAAATACAAAAATAAACCATTCAATCAAGATACCAGAATGAGAATTTTAGCACACGCGCAACATTAAACTAAGACTAATGTCTGATACTAAAACCCATAACACAAATATGGTTGCAGAAAATATCTGAACCAGATAAGCGAAGTGTCCCTGGAAGAAAATGATTCACAAGGAAAGCAGTATCCTTCAGAAGCACAAGTGCCAATACATTTTCCCCAAACTTCTAATGCAGGGACTACTCTAGATAAGAATTGATCAAGAATTGAGGTACAGGAATACCGAAATCCCAAGTAGGCATTCCATGCTATACCTAGTCTATAAATTTAGAAAAAATTGTACCTTAGGAGGAAGAAGAATTCCAGCCTTTTCACATCCCATAGTATCTACTGGTGCATCTTCAGAAGACCTCATTTTGCGAATGCCTTCAAGGACTTTCTCCCAGTTAGCAGGTGGTTCATCTGTGTCAAATAAACTCTGTTCTAAATCCTCCTTGAACTAATACTACAGACTTGCAAAGAAGTATGAAAATATCTAGAAAAGAACCAGCGGTTACTTCTCCCAAACATGGGTTATTATATCGAACAGGAACATAAAAGAGAGAATAAATAAATTTAAAATAAAACACAAGTAACGTTATTTTCTAGCTATGGTTATGTAAGATCCATATATTTCTACACACAAAAGAAAGAAAAAAAGAAAATTCAGAAGTTTAAAACCCTCCTAAGTTATCTACATTTTCAACTAACTTGACGTAACAATTTTTCAAGTAATGAACTAAAGAACAATCAGTAAATGTTCCCAGCAATAGAAATATGAACAAATAAATATTGCAGATGATCGATGGTCTTCTATACTAGGTACAGAGCAATGTTTTGCTTTTAATTATTGAAAGCACAGTATTTGGGAACAATGCAATATATTCAGCCCATTTGTCTCACGGGTTTGAACCACGGTTCAAACTCTTTTATTACAGTGTTTTCTCTTACAAACAATTTAAATAGAGCCTATGAACCAAACAGGCAAATTGTTTAAAGACCATCAATCTAAATGCAACAAACTGATGAGCACAAATGTGGATCCAATAGCACCCTTCATAAAAATAAATCAGCTCTTGGAAAGACTAATCCTTTTGAGGTGTTATTATTACAAAGGAGAAGGCCCAATGCTGCATTGTCCCCTATTTTAAGTGTAAAATGCATGAGACTGGATCCAGTAGTATGTGTACGTACTTGTCAATGTGTGTGTGCGAGACTGCAAGCGCAGTACAACTTAAGCTAACTAATAATTCCTCTGTCAATCCCATCCATAAGTAGCAATAGTATTTGCTCAAAAATACAGTTTGCAGTTATAAGATGCGTTAGCATTTACCTCTTGGCCTAACTAGAGGAGAAACTTCAGCTTCCGCCACAAAAACATCAGAAACATCTTGCGACTTCTCTGCAGAACCAAGTACAATGAGAATGATTTCAGAGAAGATCCATTCTATATAAACTTTTGAGATGGTGCTTGCAGATTGATAAGTACCCAGGCAAAATTTGGAAAGAAAATGAATCAAACTCAAATTGAACAGAGGAACGCGATAGAGCTGGATTGTATTTAGACTGAAATTGGTAAACAAGTACAGATAGACAGTAGATATTCGAGAGATCTGCTTCTCTCCCTAGAGCAAAGCTCAAAACTACAATCAAAATCCAGCTACCTTTCCAGAATCCCATTTTCCCCCTTTTATTCGATCTCCCAAATCAGTAACAAACTCTCAGCAACCCCTATATGGTGAATGCATGGACATGTGAGTGTGTGCACACACATCATACTCACTGAACACCTATACGTAAGCCAATATGGAGAGGAAAGGGATTAAAGAGAACCATAAAGATAAAAATAAGACACGTCCAGCTATGGCTAGACAAGCAACTTTAAGTGAGGGTCTCTTCTTGAATTTTTGTTTCCAAGGGCTTCAAAGACATTTCCTTTCTTCAATTGTTGAGTTAAAAGTCCTATTAACATAGTTTGTTTTCCTTTTTTCTTTTGGTAGTTTTCTTTCATTTTTGTAACAACTTCTTGTATTGTTGCTCTTCTTCAATAAAATTCTTGTTTCCAATTCAAAAGGCAAAGGTGGGAAAAAGGTTTTCTGAAAGTTATTCTTTCAGTTTATGCTGAATATGGTGAATGCCCAAGTTGGGCAATTATCCATGGCGGGGAAAACCAAGCAGTAACTAGAACAGCACATAATAAATTAAGCCATTAATCCTGATGTAAGGCCAACAAAATATTTTATGAATTCATCCAAACTTTTATCCCGCTGTAATTTGGTGTTTGTTGGATTTTTCGGTTTTCTTGTTCTGTCTTGTACTTCTAGTTCGTTTTTTTCTCATCGATGGATAACTCATCCGTCTTCTTTTTGTATCTGTTTCTGTTTGTTTAATAAATTCCCGTTTCTTATCAAAAAACACGCGATGGTCAGGACTCAGGAGCAGATGCGAACGAGGAAACACACGAAAAACAGAAGCAAGGTTTAGCTTGCTTTCTTGTATGCAAAAGTACTAACTTGAAGAGGCAGATCCACTTGCTTTCTTGTATGCAAATTCTTCGATGTCGGGAAGGACAGACGACTGTGTACAAGAAGCTGATTGCGATATAATTAACGATGAACACGCAAAGTCTTAACAGAAGCAAGGTTTAGCTTCAAGGTAAATGTAAGTAAACAATAAATTTTTTATGAGTATTTAATAGTACATGAAGATCCTATGAAATTGATACTAGATACCACAAATAAGGACTTAAATTTTAGAGGCAATGAACTCAATCAAGAAAGATACCTCTTGAAAAATTAAAAGCTTTCTTAAAATAATACAAAGAAAATGCATAAACAAGACAAGGTACCAGCATAAACTAAAATAAAAACGCAAACTGAAATGAGATTTCTCATATTAATAAATAACAAAAAAAAAAGAAAGGAAAATAATGAAGTCGTGTATAAAATCACATATAAGTTATAACCCATCAATATTTTTGGCAAGGGACATTAAAATATTAAAAAATAAAAACGAATCACACAAATTTTCACTCTTAAAACTTAGATTTTGATTTGTCGCCTCACCTTCTCGTCACGAATATTAAAAAATAAAAACGAATCACACAAATTTTCACTCTTAAAACTTATATTTTGATTTGTCGCCTCACCTTCTCAAGAGGCTTTGCTTGGATAGTCTCTTTGAGTCTCTTTTTTCTCGAGAAAACGCGAAGTTCTGGCACTGAAACGCCATTGGAGGACTCGGACCCTGCAATATTACAGACATTAACACAATTTTTAGTCCCCTTTTCCTTTGTGGGTTTTGGTACCAAGAAATGAAAGAGTGGAAGCTTCAGTTCTGTACTAATAAGACAACCTGGGTTTTGGTCTGTTATGGAAGAGAAGCTTGTTTTCGACATTCTTCTTGTTGTTGTTCTGGTAATAATGCTTCCCACTTGAGTTGCCAAGTTCCTTGGGGGAAGAGCCAAGGACATTCTCTTGCTGGTACTATTACTGGCACTATTTACTCGTGGGCGGGGGAGAAATCATTTTACATCGATACCCTCGTACAATTTTTTATATAGGTATATAAGATTTAATTATAAATATAATAATAAGTAAATGAGTAGAGGTGTCAATTGAGCCAGATAATCCATGCCAACCCGTTACAGTGATCAATTTTGCACGGCACGGCCTAACTCATAACAGTACAGGGCCGGGCAGGCCCAGCACGCTAGAAGGGATTAGGTTGAGCCTCATGTTTGAAGCTCCCAAACTAGGCACGACCCAGGCATGGCCCAGGCCCGTGAAGGGCCAGACACGGCCAGCGAAGGTTCATACCCGCGACATGAAATTTTAATGAAGTTTGAGGTATTTTAGTGTCAACCGGTCGACTTATGTCATCCAGTCGATCAGTCATTTTTTTGTAATTATTCATATTATTTCAATAAAATCACATTTTAATAATACGTAAATGGATGTGTCTATTTACGCTCATTTTTTTATTCATTAATAAAATTATTTTAACCACAATAGTATACTAAAAAAAAAACTTATTACACACTCCACCATTAATAACCATTCAATTAAATCTAACGGCTTACAATAAAGAGTTTCATCAATTCTAAAATAGAAATTGCTTCAAAAAATAAACCTTTATGTTTGACCTTTAGGCTCCAGAGTTTGGTATGAGAATTCGTGTCATGTTCGAAGCATGGTTCGTGACTCGTTATAGTATTTTTCTCATAAAAAATACACGTAAATTGAGAATAATTTTAAATTATAGTTCTAAATCAGTGAACCAAACGTCATAAATATTCCCAAAATTATTGGTGGATTTAGAAAATTTTGACAAATTTTCAAAATGTTTAGCGACAACACGTCGTCACTGAATCTTTTATTTGGGTGGCAAAATGAATTTTTGGGGGTGATTTTTCTAACGTGTTGTCGCTAAAAGGTTGCCCAGTTTTTAACGATGTTGCAATTATGTAGCGACGATGGGAGGAATTTTAAAAGTCGTTGCTAAAGGGTTTGCGTATAAACCTAGCACGTAGACCCTTTCTTCCCCTTTTTTCTTTCCTTCTTTCTTTTTTCTACTCTTCTCTCGGTTTTCCTTCTTCTCCTCAGCCGTCTCTGCCTCCATAGCCCCAAAACACCTCAATTTCTTCCCCATTTCTCAATCAAATTAGGACCAATTACCATTTCCTTCAATTTTCATCTGATTTGAATGAAAAAATCCAAAAATGTCACAATCCCCAAGACCACATAGTGACGGCCACCTAGTAGGATCACTTAGTTTTAACTACAATTGTAAGGAATTTTTTTTAAATGCTATAAAGAACGTTGTAACATTTTGAACACAAGTCTCTTTTTCTTAAAATGCTATATCATATTGTACTTTTTCCAGCCAAAATTCACACTTCTCAGTCTACTCATATTTTCTTTCCTTACGTATAAGAGCTGTGAGTGGAGCGGCTAGCTTCAAAAATCTCTTAATGAAGCGTCGCTAGTATTGGGTGGCCGTTACTCACATTTGGCCGGATTTTAGGACTCCGTCAACGGAGATAGTAGTTGTTGTTATGGTTGTAGTTGTGTTAATGTTGTTGCTACTGTGGCTGACATTGTTGTTTTTATTGTTGTTATTGTAATTAGTTTAGGTTATTCTGAATTTACTATTAAATTGATATAATTTGGTTATCTTAATAGGGATTTTTATGTTAGTATTGATTTTGTTATTGAAATTGATATTAGTAGTGATTTTGGTTTTGAATTGATGTTATGTGGATATTTTTGTTTAGGTTTAGGTTTTGGGTCATGTTAAAAAGAAATAAAAAATATAAGTTAAATGAAAAAAAAAATATTAGGAGATTAGTAAAGAATTGATAAAAATAAGAAAAAATAATTGTGAATAAATTTGATATTTACATTAAAATTGAATGAAAAATAAATTGTGAAATAATAATTCAATAATCTCATGTCAAATAATAGAGTAAGATTATTATCATAAAATTTAATTAAAAACAGCTAAGGTAATTAAAAATGTTTACAAAATAATAAAATTTATAAAATTTAATTCAGTATCCTCTGCAGCTTCAACTCAGGAGGAGATTTTGGCAGAGGTACTGAGACAGTGACGACGGGGACATAGGAAGGGAGTTGGCCCAACGATGTCTCAGAAAAACATATTTCACATTCTTTAGCAGCCGTAGTCCAATTATGAGGAACTTACTTAGTGATTTTAGCAGGTCTACAAGCACCTTAGCCAAGCGAACATCCATGTCCCTCCCCCGCCACGTGCATTTCAACCACCACCACCACCGGCGATGACAATGATGCTGCAGATTTAGGGGAGCATTAGATGTTATTTATGTTATTTCTTGTTTTTAGAGACTAGTTACTTTGCTTTAGTGTATATATACAATATTATCAGACATTTCTTTCTATGTTTAGTATGTTATCTCAACTTCTAATATTATGACTTATAACATATGTTTAGTATTCACTTTTATTAATTCATGTGATATGTGATTATTTGTTATTTTTAATTATTATATTACTTTATTATTACACATATTTTATTAATCATTTGATATCAAATTTGATTATTAAAAAAGAGAAATTAAAAAACTATTCAAAAATAAATTAAAAAATATTACTTTTAAAAAAAATAATTAGGTCACTTGTCGTCGCTATATACCAAAAAAATAATTAGGTCAACTTGTCGTCGCTATATACTTATAAAATTTCTAATAAAGAAAAATATTCAAAATTGAGTGCGAAAGAAGTAGGAAAATTGTTTTGGTTTTTTCCCATATTAGAATATGGGACATTATTTATTTACTTTTGTTTTTAAAGAGAATTTTATAAAGGGACACAAATAAGAAACCGACCCTTTAAAGTTTCCTTGTGTGGCAAAATTCATATATATCATTCATCTTTTTTTTTTCTTCTTCTTCTTCTTTAGGGAATTTGAGCTTATATCTCTTTAAGCTTTATCCTTGTCGCTTTATGCTTTCTTAATTTTGTGAGGCTCAAGTGACTTGGTTATGTATGGTGTGACACGGCACTTCCTTGTAAAAGACTATATTCCACGATTTAATTATGCACCATATTTGTGTCTTTTTGACTTCCAAGAACTAAAGCTCACACTTAGAAGTAAGTTCAAGAATAATTATGTAATTTTAATCGATCATAAAGCCTAAGGAAATCATGCTTTGAAGCAATGTCTCTCATTCTTCGCTTTGTGAAAACCTCCTCGCTCTTGAATAAGCAAAACTGAGCACTATATTTGGATACTTCAATTCTGTAAGTAAATCGTCCTTCTCTCTCTCTCTCTTTCACTCTTTTATAACCAAATAACTATAATTTTGTGTGCATTGTAGTATGGTCTCTTCTTGCATGGTGGCATACATTTGCACTAAATATTGTTACTAATTTTGGAAATAAAATTCTACATAGTTAGGGTTAGACCCTAAGAAAATTAATGCAAATATTTCTGTATATTTGTTGTTTTGTACCACCCCCAAGTTTATTTTAACTCATTCGTTTCTCTAAAATAATAATACTTCAACAATGAATGTATAGGAAGAAATCCTTTTCTAATTCTTTTCCTCTCAACGATATGGCCATTGTTGCTTCTTCTTCTTCTTCTTCTTCTGTCGTGATCAACAATGAAGTCTTCATCAGTTTTAGAGGAGACACTCGTAAGAACTTTACTAGTCATCTTTACTCTGCCTTATGCCGGAAAGGCATTCGGACCTACAGAGATGATCCGAATCTCGAGAGAGGAGATGAAATTTCGGTTGCACTTTCAAGAGCAATTGAGGAATCGAAGATTTCAGTAGTCGTCTTCTCGAAAGAGTATGCTTCTTCTAGATGGTGCTTGAATGAGCTCGTGCACATTCTCAAATGCAAGAATGAAAGAGGTCTGATTGTTTTACCCGTCTTTTACGACATCAATCCGTCATATATTAGGAAACAGATGGGGAGTTATGCTGATGCCTTTACTGCACACAAAGAACGTTTTGAGCTGAAAAAAGTGGAGGAGTGGAGAAATGCTTTGACTGCTGCAGCTGATCTATCTGGCTTTCATTCAAAAAATTATCAGTAAGTATGATATTGTATATAAATCTTTGAAATAATATTTGAAAATAGAAAATGACAACACAAGTAAGAATTAATTATTACTTCCTCAATTTGTAATTTTTTTTAATTTTAAAATTAAAATAGGTAAACAGTATTAGCAAAATCTAATAAGGTGAATTTGCTACTTTTCAATTTTTGAAACAAATAACAAAAACAAAAGTGCAAGCAAAGCTATAGTGCTTAAAGTAACATATTTGGATTTAAAATGCCTTGCTAAACAAAACATAATACAAACTGAAACTGTCAGATAATGAATCACAATCCGTAATATGAAGGATACATCTTATTTCTCAAAAAAGAATAAAAAAAGTACACATTTTATTTTGTTTTGCTTTATTGCTAATTTCATTGTGTTTTTTCATACTAATTCATTTCTCTCTTATATTTATGCTAGGTATGAGTCGGAATTAATTGAGAAGATTGTGAAAGATGTATTGAGGAAATTAAAACGATTGCCACAAATTATTATTGCTACAAAGGGCCTTGTAGGAATATATCGACAACTGGAGGAAATTGAATCCCTGTTATGGTTTGGATTACCAAATCCTCGTGTCATAGGCCTTTGGGGGCTTGGTGGTATCGGCAAGACTACTCTTGCCATTGAAATTTTCAATCGATTCTCTTATCGATTTGAAAATTGCTGCTTTCTTGAGAATGTTAGGGAAAATTCAAAAAACTATGGACTGCCTTATCTAGAAACCAAACTTTTTCGAATCTGCTGGAGGAAAGAGATCTGGAAAGTCCAGTCAACAGCTTTGTGAGAAATAGGCTCCACAATAAAACGATGCTCATTGTTCTTGATGATGCCCAGGAAGTAAAGTCATCATAACGACTAGAGATGCACAACTTCTTAAAAAGGATGCCCACGAAATACACCAAGTTAAGCCATTATATTTCAAGAAAGCACTTGAACTCTTTTATTTGAATGCCTTTAAAACAAAGCCCTCCATAACACGTTTCATTGAATTGTCGAAAGCAATAGTAACTTATACTGGAGGCAATCCTCTTGCTCTGAAAATTTTAGGTTCCTCCCTTCATTCTCAAGCCGTAGAATATTGGGAACACACATGGAATAAGCTAAAAATAATTCCCCATTCAGACGTTCAAAAGGTGTTGAAAATAAGTTATGATGGGCTAGATGATAAGCAACAAGATATTCTCCTTGATATTGCATGTTTTCTTAGAGGGGAGACAAGAGATTTTATAGAGAGCATACTAGATAATTGTGATTTGTTTTCAAGTTCGGGGATTGAAGTTCTCATAAACAAGTCTCTCATTACCATTTGTAAGGGCGAAGTTCAGATGCATGATTTGATACAAGAGATGGGTTGGGAAATTGTTCGGCAACAATCTATTAAACATCTTGGAAGGCGTAGTCGGTTGTGGATTCCTCAAGACGTCTATCATGTCTTAGACAACAATGAGGTAAGTATCTAATGACAATAAACTATAACATCTCTCTCTGACATAATTAGTTTTACTAACTTTTTTTTTTCACATTTCATATGCTCATTTATTTATTTTTAATTATCTAGGGAACCGAAGAAATCGAAGGAATATATCTTGACATATCTAAGATTGATGATGCTCTACACTTGGAACCTATAGTTTTCAACAAGATGCATAGACTGAGATTGCTCAAGATATATGTTTCAGATTATTCACATCATAGTAAATTCAAAGTACACCTAACTCAAGGTCTGCATATTCTTCCTCGTTCTCTAAGATATTTGTGTTGGTATAACTACCCATCAAACCGATTTCCATCAGATTATAAGAAGGAAAATCTTGTTGAGCTTGACATGCCTTGTAGTGCGTTAAGCAACTTTGGACTGGTGTACAGGTATGCTATAATATTAGTTAACGGGTTGAATATCATGTGTAGAATGTTCATGATTACCTACTTCATATTACATGTTTTTGGTAAAATAATAAAAATTATTGTTATATACTGAATTAATTTATTTGTTCTTGTAGAATCTTAGAAATTTGAAGCGTATTAATCTTGGTTATTCCAAGCTACTGATCAAACTTCCAGATCTATCCCGAGCTCTAAAGCTAGAAAGTATTAATCTTGAGGGCTGTATAAATTTAGTTGAAGTTCCTCCGCTTAATTTTCAAGGATGTTTTGGATCTCTTACACTACGTGGTTGCATTAAGATTAAATCAGTCCCAAACATATCGGGGAATATCAAATACTTGAATTTAGACTGGACTGGAATAAAAGAATTGCACTTATCAATTGGGTGTTTTGAAAGTCTTGTGGAATTGAGCCTTCGTGGTTGTCAGCATATCAATAATTTTTCAGCAGCTTCTTTTCCGAGAAATATACAAGTTTTTAATTTAAGCGACTTGTCAATAAAACAAGTGCCCTTCTCAATTGAGTTGTTAGAAAATCTTGTGGAATTGAGGCTCGAAGGTTGTCAACATATCAAGCATCTTTCAGCAGCTCTTCAGAAAAATCTGAAAAAATTGAATTTGCGAGACTCATCAATAGAACAAGTGTCTTCATCGTCAATTGAGGGTCTTGATTTTCTGAGGGAATTTCGTCTTGGAGGATGCAAAAAGCTTGAGAGTCTCCCAACCAATATATTTAAATCCAAGTCTCTTGAAAGTCTTCAACTTGGCGGTTGTTGGAGATTGAAAAAATTCACAGAGATCCAAGTGTTAAGCAACTCAGTTATAATTGAAAAGTTTTTTGGGCTCCGTCGTCAAGATATGAGTTGGCGCAGAAAACTCGAGTTTGTCCCAAATTGGATTTATTATTTAAGTTGTCTAAAATTCTTGTCCCGCCACGGGTGTTTGGAACCTGAACATATCCAAATGAAGCAATTTTTATTGTTCTCTTTCGACCGGCTAATTCTATGTAACTGCAATATAGTAGAAATTCCAGTTTGGCTGAGCCTTTTATCCTCATTAACTTTGTTAGATCTAAGCGCGAACCAATTTGAGAATATACCTTCAACCATGATCATACAACTTCATCGGCTGGAAACACTCAACATTCAAAATTGCAAGAAGCTCCGATCTTTGCCACAACTTCCATCGTCTGTTATACGTCTACATGCAAGAGGATGTACTTCTCTGGAGACAATATCAAGTTCGGGGTGCTATGGATTCAACATACGGCATGTGACTCGCCCTTTCATTCACAAAAGATTTACGTTCCAAAATTGCTGGAAACTAGGACGGAATGCACGCAGCATTTTAACTGATTTCTTATACGGAGTTGATAAATTGAATTTGGTACGTATGTATTTTCTATCTCTGTTTTTTTTTTTTGAAGTAATTTTTGAAGATTGAAGTAATTAACATTAATACACTATTATTCATATATATTGGTGTCTGGTGATGTAGGGAGGAAATTATTGTCTTACAATTGGAGTATGTTATCCGGGAAATGAAATTCCAAAGTGGTTCAGGCATCAAGACGAGGGGATTTCAACAACTATGAAGCTTCCCCATGGTTGGCATAATTCTAATTTTATGGGTTTTGCCATTTGCATTGTTGCTTCAATATTCCCAGCAGGCACAGTCTCCAATTCTTCTAAGTACATGCACGGTCTCCAATATGTAGAAATTAAGTTTGACATACAACTTAAAACCAAGTGCGGTCAAATCCACAAATATAAACACGATATGGGTGCTTTCGTGGTCAAATCCAGAAGTAGTGATATTAGGTCGGACCATGTGTTCGTGCAATGCGTCACTGACAGCATGTTCAACGGACATCCTGATGCAATGGAGGCATCATTCTATTTGAAATTTAGATCTTTTGTCCAAAGTACGATATGTTATTCGAATGTGAAAAGGATTGGAGTTGGGTTGGTATATGCATGCAAATGATTGCTTTTGTGATTGGGGAGGAGGAATCAGCCGCTATCAAGAACGACTCTGTTATTATCTATCTGGTACTCTTCTCTTAATTTTAATTTGAAAGATAATTATATATGCGATGCACCTAAAATACGTCAATTAATATTTGAACGTATTCTTTTCATTAAATGCTGAAACATTAAAACTATAACGTCTGAGTTATTCGTTGAAACTTTTAGTCAAAATCCTACTATATAAAATTTTCCCCTAAATTGGAAAAATTGTCTTTTCACTCCAAATTTGGAGTGTTAATTGTTAGTTTTATCGGTTTTAAAAATTAGTTTCCTTTTTTCCTGGATACTTTTTAGCCAAACTTGTGTGACTTCAAGTGTTAGAAGAATAGCTTCATGGATATGATGTTTGAATTCATGATTACTCAATATTTTGGGGATATGTTATGTTTTTCTCCGGTCAATTGAAGATGTCTTTGTAATTCATTCTGGTTGTATGTGCTTTTTGTTCGTCTTTTCTTAGCTTTGTTGTCTTTACTTTTTTGTGTGACACAGAATGAAAGGTGAAAAGACAAACTTGAATTCTGATGTTGGAGAGAATGTTTTCAGCATTTTCAAGGATTGATAGGTAATTTAAATGTTATTACACATCTTTCTCTCCTAGTCTTTATGTGTTGGCGTTTTTCAAGGTTTTCTGATAAACTCTAACTTAAATAGAGGAGGTGACTGATAAGCCTTTACTTAAGAAATTATCTCAATTAATCCCATTTAATTCTTCAAGGTGACTGATAAGACAGGAGAGAGAATCGAGAGAGAGAGAGAGAGAGAGAGAGAGAGAGAGAGAGAGTGGCACGGGAGGAAAAAGGGAAAAAGAAAGAAAAGGAAGAAAAGAAAAAAAAGAAAAAAAGAAAAGAAAATAGATGCGTACCAACGTTTAAAAAAAAACAGTCTAAAAATGCGTCCATACACACTTCTGAGTTAAAAAAAAAATTACTGAGAATATTTAAATATCTTGAAATTATTTAAATTACACGTCAGAAACATTTATTAATCAAAACTAATTAATTACATCAGATTAGGCACACTAATAATTCTTAATTATCTCGATTAATCCCATTTAATTCTTTGGGGTGTTACAAGTTTGAATCACAACTCAAATTTTTTCTACTTTTTTTTTCCTTTTACAAAAATTCAAATTCAACTTGTATAGTATTTTTTCTCACATGAATTCACTTAATCAACTCAACTCAAGTTCACAAAACTTGAGTCTTAAACAACATAGTTTCACAAACGAATATGTAAGAAGCATAAAAAATTGATTCGTCCATATCGTAGAATGTTCTATTTATTCACATCGTAGAATGTTCTAAAATACAAAACAAGCCAGCAATCACTAATCAAAAAAATCAAATTACTCCAAATTTCCAAAGAGATCATTCTCCTTAAGAACTACAAAAATCCAGAAATTCCATATGAGGTCCAAACAAAAGAAATAAGAAGATTAAAAGAAGATTAAAAAAGGGATTAAAAGAAACGACAACAAACAAAAGAAATACAACCCACTGAATACTAGCATAGCATTCTTCTGAACACTATGCAATTAATACAGAATGCACTGCCTAACAGTGTACAATTGATGCTATCGTTCGTAACATTCTTACAACACTCCTTACAACAATTAATGTCTAACTTTATGTAACAAAAGAGACAAGAACCCTAAATCAATCGTCGCCGAATTCGACTGCCCATCCTACAAAAACAGAATGACAGATACATTCACGAGAACCCTTCTTTTTTCGCCGGAAATATAGAAGGCGAGTTTGTGAACATTCTAGTTTGTGACATAATTTTTTGTAGTTCAAACCACTTAAATCATTTTAAAATTCTCAATTACTCGGCCGACTACTGCCCCTACTAATAAGACAAATAATCAATGCCAAGTCACAATAGTTGACTCAACCAAGAATCAGGGAGAGCTGTTGGAAAATAACTATCCGTTAGAAACAAATATGGCAGAGTGTCATGCTCTGTCACGTGGATTTAAATTATCAAGGATTTCCTTTTAATTCTCCACTGATCAAGGAATGATTTCTACTCCAGAGAAATCATATTCTCTCTTTCCTAAACTATCTTTTGTTACCGTTGGAACCTTCTTGTATATATATACTATTGTATTAATCCTTAGAATATAATGAGATTGCAAACCTATTTTCACTCATTTATTCGTGTAATCCTTCAAGCCTTTTATTAGAAATCTATCATGGTATCAGAGCAGGTTTCATCAAGCTCTAAAATGCCATCTTTTGAAGAGCCAAAGCTTTCTATTCAACTCTTTCACCAGTGCTCTAGCCTAGTCTCCATTAAGTTGACTACCTCCAATTTTCTTCTTTGGAAATCTCAAATTCTTCCCCTGATTCGTAGCCTTGGAATAGAACACCACATCAATGATCCACAAAAACCAACTGATGAACTCGTTGATTCAGAGGGTAAGAAAATCACAAATCCAAATTTTGATGCTTGGATCAACAATGATGGTCTTCTTACATCCTGGCTTCTCGGAAACATGACGGAAGATGTGCTTAGCATGATTTTCGGTGGGGATACAGCATATGAAGTTTGGAACTCTCTCCCAGAACAACTGTTGCCCAACACCGACGAGAATGAATCTCAACTTAAAATTGGCTTATATGCCTTAACCAAAGGGTCGATGTCCCTTGGCGAGTACATCCGAAATTTCAAGAGTATTTGTGACAAACTGGCAGCAATCGGAAAGCCTCTTTCCGATATCGATAAAGTTTTCCAAATCTCAAAAGGGCTTGGCCCAAAATACAAGGATTTTAAAGTTGCTGTATTATCGAAACCTCCATATCCATCATTTAACCAATTTGTAATGTCATTACAGAATCATGAACAGGTTTATCTTGTGGACGAAAAGCAACAACTTGATCACAATCAAGCATTTCTTGGCCAAAGAGGAAGAGGAAGAGATCAACAAGGAGGAAGAGGCCAATCTAGAGGAAGAAGCTGGAACTCCTTTTCTCAGAATCGGCCCAACAACAACAATAATCAATCCTCAAATTTCCAACCTCAGTTAAAATTCAATAACACTAATAATTGGAAAGGAGAAGAACCAAGCAAGCCAACTCACAAGAAGGAAGCTTGCCCAATCTGTGGACGAACAAATCACATTGTAATCAAATGCTACTATAGGTATGATTATGTTCCTGAAGAGACAAAAACTCAGCAAGCTTTGGCAACTATGGACTTAAATAGTGAAGGTGACCAAAATTTTTATGCCGACTCGGGTGCAACGGCTCACATGACAAATAAAGGAGGTAACCTCAAATCTTTAAAACCTTATTTTGGTAAAGATTCAATCTTTGTTGGAAATGGACAGTCTTTACCAATCACTCATACAGGTAATACCTTGCTTCAGACTTCACAAGGCAATCTTAAGCTAAATGATGTTTTAGTCGTGCCAGAACTTAAAAAGAATTTATTGTCATTTAGTCAACTTATTGATGACAATTCTTGTTCTTTTGAATTTAATTCTAATGGTTTTGCTATTAAGGATTAGAATCAGCAAATTTTGGCCAAGGGGTGTAGAAAAGGAAACTTGTATGCACTTGAGAGAGGACACCTCGAGGAAGCAAATCTTGAAGCTCTTGCTGCAGTCAAATCTCAAGGAGCATCTTCAGAGATATGGCATGCTCGAATGGGGCATCCAAATTTAAAGTTTCTGCAAACTCTAGAAAAGAATAAAGTTATTTATGTTTCCAATTGGTTGACTAAGAATACTTTATGTACTAGTTGCCAATTAGGAAAGCGATGTAAACTTTCTTTTAACAAATCTGAATCAATTTCTCAATTTCCTCTAGAAAAGATCCATAGTGATTTATGGGGACCTGCCCCAATATTTTCTTCCCAAAAATTTCAATATTATGTGATATTTATTGATGATTTCACTCGTTATACTTGGTTATATCCTTTGAAAAATAAATATGATTTTTATGATTGTTTTTTAAAATTTCAAGTTTTTGTTGAGAAGCATTTTGACAGGAAAATAAAGCATTTTCAAAGCGATGGAGGAGGAGAATTTACATCACACGACTTCAAAAATCATTTGGCTCAATGTGGCATTGCACAACAAATTTCATGCCCGAACACACCTGAACAAAATGGTCTCGCTGAACGAAAGCATAGGCACATTGTTGAAACAGGCTTAACATTGCTCTTTCATACACACCTTCCTTTAAAATTTTGGGTAGATGCTTTTCTAACTGCTATGTATCTTATTAATCGCTTACCTTTCTCCTCTATTGGTAAGGAAACTCCTTATTTTCAACTTTTTGGTAAGAATCCTGATTATTCAGGAATACGTATTTTTAGTTGTCAATGTTTTCCATATTTAAAAACCCCTGGCCTGCATAAATTTTCAAAAAAAACTACGCCATGTGTATTCTTAGGTTATAGTCCTCTACATAAAGGTTATAGATGTCTTGATCCACACACTCATCGTATTTACATATCACGTCATGTTCTATTTAATGAAAGTCATTTTCCTTCAAACGACAAGTCTATGCCAACATCTACTCATGATTTAACTCTCACCTCTTTTCCTAATTTTGATGAATGGGTTTCCAGCAAAACATGCAACGGGTCAATGTCCAGCCTACCCACTAAATGTCAAGCCACACCAAAAATTTCTACTACTACAACTTTTGCAAACCAAAATCCTATACCTCATATTCTTCTTC
Source organism: Morus notabilis (assembly GCF_000414095.1). Classification (NCBI taxonomy): domain Eukaryota; kingdom Viridiplantae; phylum Streptophyta; class Magnoliopsida; order Rosales; family Moraceae; genus Morus; species Morus notabilis. The sequence continues at coordinate 666,341 of NW_010361298.1, read as the reverse complement.
CCATACAACCAAATCCTGACCGTGCTATTCCCAAAAACATTGCTCCTCAAAATCATGAAATCAATGACCCACCTTCTCGTTTAGACACCAATCAACCAAATTTAGCATCCTCTACGAATTTCAACATACCAAATACCACTCTTGCACGCACCTTCCTAGAGCCAATTAATTCATCCTCTAATATCATGTCCAATCACACATCAACTATCTCAGAATCATCCACTCAGATTTAATGCCACAAGTTATAGACATTCCCATTTCTCTTCCTCATCAACGTCCTACTCGTGAAAAATGCCCACCCGCTTACTTACAAGACTATGTCTGTCCCTCTATTACTTCTTCTTCCAATCCCAATACTGCTTTTCTTGTTTCCACTACTGAACCAAAAACTTTAAAAACAGCTCTCAAGTTTTCCAATTGGATAGAAGCTATGAAGGAAGAACGTGCTGCCCTTCAACAAAACAAAACATGGACCCTCTTCCCACGTCCTACTAGTGCTAATGTCATTGGGTCAAAATGGGTTTATCGCACCAAATTTCGAGAAGATGGAAGCGTTGATCGATTTAAAGCAAGACTTGTTGCCAAGGGATACACACAAATTCCAGGCCTTGATTTTGGTGAAACCTTTAGTCCAGTTGTTAAAGCCACAACTATTCGTGTCATCATCTCACTTGCGGTCCATTTCAAGTGGCCTTTAAAGCAATTGGATGTTAAGAATGCATTCCTTAACGGCCTCCTCCGTGAGCGTGTGTACATGGAACAACCTCCTGGCTTTTTAGATCCACAATTTTCTAATCATGTCTGCCTTCTCCATAAGTCTCTATATGGTCTTAAGCAAGCACCTCGTGCTTGGTTCGCTAGACTTTGTACTTGTTTATTTTCACTTGGTTTTATATGTAGTAAAGCTGATTCTTCTTTATTCATATATAATCATGGTACTTACATTATTCTTTTGCTTGTATATGTAGATGATGTTATCATCACCGGCAATGCTATTTCCTTAATCTCTCGTCTAACCCAACGACTCAATAAAGAATTCGCGCTTAAAGACCTCGGCCGACTACATTATTTTCTTGGACTTGAAGTAAAATATTTTTCTGGTGGCCTCACCCTTTCTCAAACTAAATATGCATGGGACCTTCTAGCCAAAGCCCAAATGCTTGATGTCTCCAAAATAAACACACCCATTGCTCACAAGCCAAATCCTATTCCAGATGACAAGGACCCTACAGACCCCACAGAATATCGTCAACTATGTGGTTCTCTCCAATATTTCACCTTCACCCGTCCAGACCTTACCCATGCTGTTAACCTTGCGTGTCAACATTTACAAAATCCTACTAAAAAGGACTTGCGAGCCGTCAAACGTATTCTACGTTATTTTAAAGGCACACTGACACATGGTCTTAGGTATTTATCTCAAAGTTCTCTCACTCTTAATGCTTTTTGTGATGCAGATTGGGCCGGTTGTCCAATCACTCGACGGAGCACTACTGCCTATTGCATTTATCTCGGCTCAAACTGTGTGTCTTGGACATCCAAGAAACAACCAATTGTTTCTCGCTCGAGCACTGAAGCAGAGTACAGGTCCTTGGCCACAACTGCTGCTGAAATTACTTGGCTTCAATATCTTCTTCGTGATCTTAATATCACTCTTAAACGACAACCTCTTCTATTTTGTGACAATAAGAGTGCTATTCACATGATACACAACCCTGTATTTTATGCTAGAACTAAGCATATTGAGCTTGACTATCACTTTATTCGAGAAAAAATCATACACAGCGCTCTCAAAGTTTGCCATATATCCACATCCAAGCAAATTGCTGATGTTCTTACTAAGGCACTTCCACGTGCGACATTTGAAGATTTTCGTTTCAAGCTTGGTGTTCATTGCATCTCCCTGCCAAGCTTGAGGGAGGCTAATAAGACAAATAATCAATGCCACGTCACAATAGTTGACTCAACCAAGAATCATGGAGAGCTGTTAGAAAATAACTATCCGTTAGAAACAAATATGGCAGAGTGTCATGCTCTGTCACGTGGATTCAAATTATCAAGGATTTCCTCTTAATTCTTCACTGATCAAGGAATGATTTCTACTCCAGAGAAATCACATTCTCTCTTTCCTAAACTATCTTTTGTTACCATTGGAACCTTCTTGTATATATATACTATTGTATTAATCCTTAGAATATAATGAGATTGCAAACCTATTTTCACTCATTTATTCGTGTAATCCTTCAAGCCTTTTATTAGAAATCTATCACCTACTACTCCAAACAGAACACAACAATTTTAAAGAGAATCTAAAAATTCTACTGCTCATTTCGAAGCCCTTCACAGTTTTCTTCAAATGTCAATTCATTTTCTTACCTCGCAATTATGTCATTTTGGTATAGGTATCCAATCCTCCTTTGACATGTCAAGAAATTCACTATGTCCGTTATCAAACAAAATCTGCAACAAGAAGAAAATGATGAATTCTTTTTTTTTTTTTTTTGTCCCCCCACCCTTTTTGAGTGCCGAGAGAAGAACCATAGCAACCATGCCAAGAAATTGATAGAAATGATCATCTTAAAATTAACAATGAAATCTCTTACCCTGTGTTTTCTGGAATACTTATCAAATCGTTTAATAATCCCAAAGGACCTGGATCATTTCATACATAGAGAAGAAACATGCATCAATTTAAGTGTAAAAAAAAAAGTGACCACCTTATATTGATATTCTACAGATTTTTGTTACAATAAATTGCAAAAAAAGGGATGCAGCCAAAAATCTTAAAAGGCAAGAAAAATGACAAGTTATATTTGGAACATGGCTTGAGAAACTTTACAATGAACATGAGGGCGTATTTAGAAGATATGAGAGACATTCCGGAGAGAGAATACCTAACATGTGGGCGGCTTATCATAATATTTGACCAACGCAGTTAGTCACAAAAGTTTTTTTGTTACGTCCATGTTGAGAGCTCCCTGAGAGAGATAATAAGATCAATAACTAACAAGGAAAAACCTTACTGTTTTTTTGATAGAAAGCTTTGTAATATTTGATCTAATTAAACAAGGGTCAGTAACCTGACTTTACCTATATGCAGATCTCCATTCTGGTATGCCTGTTCAAAAAACAATAAATACATAAAAAAATAAATAAAAAAAGACAATGAGAGACCCACTATAACAAGGGCAGAATACAACAAGCGTATTACGTTAACAATGCAAAAGTAATATATTATCTACACTGGAAAATGATTTAAAAACAGGGGCTCCCTTGCAAAAATGATAATGCAGACTGTTCCATATGGTTTGGTATTGCCACCTTAAGGATGTTTCCAAAACAGACATTTATCCTTTTGTTTCTTTAAATTTACACCTATGACGGGTATCTAAAGCAAAACACGAAATTTATGCAATACATGCCATTTTCATCAACTATTTCAAAAAGTATGGAAAAACCACAGGAACAACAGTACATACATCTTTTCTAGACAAAGCATGATTTGAAAATATCCTTTTCTAGACAAAGGATATTTTCCTCGATATTGCATGTTTTCTTAAAGGGGAGAGAAGAGATTTTATAGAGAGCATGATTTGATACAAGGGATGGGTTGGGAAATTGTTCGCCAACAATCTATTAAAGATCCTGGTGAGCGTAGCCCGTTGTGGATTCCTCAAGATGTCTATAATGTTCTAGAAAATAACGGAGTCAGTATTAAATTCTAATTAAGCGGCTATAGAATAATATCTATCTATCTCTCTCTATGCGTAATTAGTTTTAGTTACTGTTCCTTTTTGTTTTTCATAACTCATATTCTCATTTATCATTTCTTTAAATTTCTAGGGAACCGGAGCAATCGAAGGAATATACCTTGACATGTTTAAGATTGATGATGATCTACACTTGGAACCTACGGTTTTCGACAAGATGCATAGACAGAGATTGCTCAAGATATACGATCATTTCTATGATCATAAATTCAAAGTATATCTTACACAAGGTTTGGAGTTTCTCCCTCCTTCCCTAAGATATCTTTGCTGGTATAACTACCCATTAAAATCTTTACCATCAAATTATAAGAGGAAAAATCTTGTTGAACTTGACATGCCCCATATCAAGCTTAAGCAACTTTGGAGTGGTGTACAGGTATGCTATAAAATTAATTAAGAATTTAAATATCATGTATTAAATGTTTATGATTACCTATTATTTCTTATTTAAAAAAACCAATTATTTACTAAATTTGCAACGACTCGAGTTTTCGCACCACTAGTTTGTATGACCAAGAAAATTAAAAAGTTGGAATTCAACTATTTTGACGAGTCGACCAACATAAAATAGAGTAAATCATATCTGATAAAAATCTACATACAAAATTGAATACCTGACAGCCACTTTAAGTCAAACCTTAGACTTGGCTTGAGTGGGAATCTTATGGTACGATTCGTATTACTGAGAAAGTTAGTCTACTTTTTGTGTTTGTATCGAGTTTACAGATATCCTAGCTAGGAACTTCCTTTAATCATGTTGTGGATTGAATTTAATCCTTGTGAATTAAATAACTTACATAACCTAAGTAATACTCATGGAACTTTATGCATTCTTAATGTTATTTATCATTTTGACATTTGAAGTTTTACCGTGCGTGATCTTTTAGGATCTATTGGAACATTTAGAATTCCTAATAAATTCTTGTAACTTAATATTACTAAGCAGTGATAGAAATCTTTAAAAAATTGATAATTCTAAAAATCTCATGTACAATTTAAATTCATGAACTAAAAGCATGCCTATTCAGACATGCTTACATAATTGATCATCAAATAAGATAATAATTTTCTTATTGCAAGTAAAGTATCATGACATGCACTAATGGGGAAATTCATAATCCAAATTGTCATTAAATCATATTTTTATTCATCAATTTATTGGGGCTTACAAAATTAAATTATTTTTTCTTGTAGAATCTTGGAAATTTGAAGCGTATTAATCTTGGTTATTCCAAGCAACTGATCAATCCTTGTTACAACATACCAACTCCCAAAATCTCACCAAGTAAACGGTTAGTGCCCAAAATCTCACCAAACAAAGGGTTAGTGAACCGCTCTGATAACAATTGAAAGGTCTGTTTTTCGGTCGGTGTCACAAGTGGTGTTGCAACACTGGTCGTGATACTGATGACAGCTAAAGTGTAGACATATATTTTTTTCTTTTAATTCAGTTCCAGTGATTGTGAGTGCAATAAAATAACAAAAAGCATAAAAAACACACGAAAATGGTATCGTTGTTCGGTGTGCACACCTATTCTGCGGGGCCACACCCACTCAGTGAACAATCTACTAAGATAAAGAGATTAGAAACACCAATCGGTCTTACACACTCAAAGACTCCCTCCTTGATGTTGTCGCCGTTATGGAGAATCCTCTTAGTGGCCTTGTTCAGCGAGCACTACTCGTCTTTGAAAACTTTCTCCCGAAAGCAATACGGTATTCTCCCGAAGAACCACCTTTTGTTTTTTTCACTCAACAGCCATCAAAGCAGCCTTTTTGCTGCAGAATATATGATTAAAAAAACTCTCATGTTTCTGCGAAAAACCAGCACACTCAGCCTCAAAAAGTTCTTCTGTTTTTTTGTTAAAACCAGCCCATCAACCTTTGCTCGTCACACTGCAGAAAAACCACCACTGCCAACCAAAACAAATCAACCTAATCAAGGCAAAATAATCACCACAGATTCTTTCCATAGATACCTCCAATCATCCCGTCGAGTCAACCAAATCAGCCACCAAAAGTCTATAGTGGAGAAACATTCCAAAAATGGTGCAAACAGCCTGAAATAGACTTCCCATAGCTGTCAACAAACTCCAAAAATGAACTTGACCCTGTTTTTGAATTTTGTACAACCTAACTCCAAAATATGCCAACTAATAAAATCCTAACAATCTCCCCCTTTGACATTTTTTTGGCAAAACTAACACAAGTTCCTATTTTCCATAAAAATTCAAAAACTTTCAAAAACTAGACAAATCATAAAAGTACAGGCACATCATAGTATAATGTTCTCGCCCTTTTTGACAAAAATAGGCCAAAACAATCTCCCTCTTTGAAACACTCGGAAACAATTCATTGATTTCTGCAACTTGCTCCCCCTGAGTCCTCTAGGAGTCTTACTCCCCCTGAATATAACACTATCTTAATCTTGATATTATCACCTGTTAAATGCTTGGACCAGCCACCATTACTACACACACAACCATTAGTACATGCTTGTAAAGAAGTATAAGTCCTATGACACCTTAAATCAGTTTTCCTTACCCAAACACGTCTAGGAAATTTATTTTGCACATCAATCTTTGCATTAGGTGTCCTTCTTGAGTTTGCGGAAATTGGTGGATTCATGAGCATACCTCTCTTCAAGGCATTCAAATACTTGTAGCATCTTGGTCTTATATGGCCAGCTAAACCGTAATAATGACATATAGGGACAAACTTTTTACGTCGTGGGGGTGAGATAATACCTTTCTTATAGAGCATAGTCTGAGATTCATGAGCGGGTGTCTCCTTCACAAACACTCACTTGGACGTTGAACATTCACCAGTGTAGCCAAGTCCATGACGATCACAACTTGCTTTTCCTATAGAGAGAATATGATCAAGTTTGGTGGTCCCGGAATTCATCATCTTCAGATTTTTCTGAGTGTTCTCGAGTTTAGCCTTTGTGTGCTGCAGCTTTTTCTCATTTTCAGCAGCTTGAAATTCATAGTTTATGGTAGCCTTCTTAAGCACATCCTTCTCTTTAATAAGCTCATCAACTCGCTCCTGTAGAGACTTATTCATTTCACACACTTTAACCCATTTATCAAACATGATTTTGTATGCTTCCTATATTGCATCATCTGTCAATTCTTTTCCATCACTGCTGCTGGTTGATTCTGATTCACTTTCTTCCTTCTTACTGTTCATTGTCTCCAAATCAGCTATTGTTGTGACACTGTCTGCGACACCGTTTGTAACACTATCTGCAGAAACGTCCATATCAGCATAAACATTGAAAGAAACATAGTTGCTCACATGTTCGTCATCTTCTGACTCTTCATCACTCCAGGTTGCACTTAGTGACTTCTTCTTCTTCTTGAGGGTATTGGCACATTCAGATTGAATATGGCCATAACCATCACATTCTCGACATTGAATACCTTTGTTCTTTGTCTTTAATTTTGTGGTATTTGCTGCAGATTTACTCTTTTGAAAATGACTGGAGTTGCCATTTCTTGAATTCTCATTCTTCCTATTGACCTTCTTCATCACCTTGTTGAATTTCTTCGACAACTTTGTTATGGATTGGGCCAAGTCTTCTTCATCATCGGAATCAACTTCGGCTTGGAAGGCAATACTTTTCTCCTTCTTTCCTTCCTTGTTTTCATCTAGATTCATCTCAAAAGTGTGCAAAGAACCCATTAGCTCATCAAGTTTCATTGTTTGGACATCCTTGGCTTCCTCAATAGCTGTCACCTTGTAAGCAATCCTCTGTGGAAGAGACCTCAAGACCTTCCTCACAAGCTTCTCCTCTGATATTTTCTCTCCAAGGGCAAATGCCTCATTAGCAATATCACACAATTTTGAATTGAAATCAGAAATTATTTCATCTTTAAGCGTGCGTAAGTTTTCAAACCTAGTAGTGAGAATTTGAAGCTTTGATAGTCTCACGCCTGCCGTGCCCTCATGCGCCGTTTGTAGAATTTCCTAAGCCTCCTTAGCTGACTCACATGTAGAAATGAGTTTGAATTGATTGGCATCCACCTCGTTGAAGATGGCATTAAGTGCTCTGGAATTGCTATTCGCCAATCGATCTTCTTCAGTAGACCATTTCTCTTCAGGTTTCATAACTTCTTCTCCAGCCTCATTTTTGGTAACGGGGTGCATCCAACCAATCAACACAGCACGCCACGCTTTCTCATCAAGTGCTTTGATGAACTCCTCCATACGAGCTTTCCAATAAGAATAATTGCAACCATCGAGGAGAGGAGGGCGTGAAACTGAACCACCTTCTTTCAGAAAATCTATCCCTGTTACAACAGACCAACTCCCAAAATCTCACCAAGTAAACGGTTAGTGAACCGCTCTGATAACAATTGAAAGGTCTGTTTTTCGGTCGGTGTCACAAGTGGTGTTGCAACACTGGTCGTGACACTGATGACAGTAAAAACGTAGACAGATTTTTTTTCTTTTAATTCAGTTCCAGTGATTGTGAGTGCAATAAAATAACAGAAAGCATAAAAACACACAGAAAGGGTATCGCAGTTCGGTGTGCACACCTACTCTGCAGGGCCACGCCCAGTCAATGAACAATCTACTAAGATAAAGAAATTAGAAACACCAATCGGTCTTACATACTCAAAGACTCCCTCATTGATGTTGTCGCCGCTGTGGAGAATCCTCTTAGTGGTATTGTCCAGTGAGCACCACTCGTCTTTGAAAACTTTCTCCCAAAAGCAATACGTTCTTCTCCCGAAGAACCACCTTTTATTTTTTTCACTCAACAGCCATCAAAGCAGCCTTTTTGCTGCAGAATATATGATTCAAAAAACTCTCACATTTCTGCCAAAAACCAGCACACACAGCCTCAAAAAGTTCTTCTGTTGCTTTGTAAAAACCAGCCCATCAACCTTTGCTCGTCACACTGCAGAAAAACCACCACAGCCAACCAAAACAAGTCAGCCTAATCAAGGCAAAATAATCACCATGGATTCTTTCCATAGATACCTCCAATCATCCCGTCGAGTCAACCAAATCAGCCACCAAAAGTCTATGGTGGAGAAACATTCCAAAAATGGTGCAAACAGCCTGAAATAGACTTCCCATAGTTGTCAACAAACTCTAAAAATGAACTTGATACTGTTTTTAAATTTTGTACAACCCAACTCCAAAATATGCCAACTAATAAAATCCTAACAGGATTTATTTTTTAAGTTGTCTAAAATTCTTGTCCCGCCATGGGTATTTGGAACCTGAACATCTCCAAGTCAAGCAATTTTTATTGTTCTCTTTCTACCAGCTAGATCTGCGTAACTGCAATATAGTAGAAATTCCAGTTTGGCTGAGCCTTTTATCCTCGTTAACCATCTTAAATCTAAGCGGGAACCCATTTGAGAATATACCTTCAAGCATCATACAACTTCATCGGCTGAACACACTCTACAGCTACGGTTGCAAGAAGCTCCGATCTTTGCCACAACTTCCATCGTCTGTTAGAGATCTAAATGCAAGTGGATGTACTTCTCTGGAGACAATATCAAGTTCGGGGTGCTATGGATTCAACGTACGGCATGTGGCTTGCCCTTTCATTAACAAAACATTTTGGTTCCAAAATTGCTGGAAACTAGGACGGAATGCACGTAGCATTTTAACTGATTTCTTATACGGAGTTGATGGGTTTTGCCATTTGCATTGTTTATCCAAGAATCACAATAGGTGTAGGCGATGTACAAATTCAGTTTGACTTACATCTTAAAACCAAGTGCGGTCAAATCCACAAATATCACAACCATAGTATTGATTTCTGGATCTACTATGGTGATGAGGATAAAATCACAAGTAGTGATATTAGTTCGGACCATGTGTTCATGCAATACCTCTCCACCAACTTCTTCAGAAGACATCCTAATGCAATGGAGGCATCATTCTATTTCAAACGTTGAGTTTTTTCGGAAAATGGGAATTGTGATTTGATTGTGAAAAGGATTGGAGTTGGGTTGGTATATGTATGCAAATGACTGATTATGTGATTGAGGAGGAGGAATAAGCTACTATCAAGAATGACTCTACTATTATCTATCTGGTATTCTTTTTTGAATTTTAATTTGAAAGATAATTATATATGCGATGCACCTAAAATGTGTCAATGGATATTTGAACTTATTCCTTTCATTAAATGCTAAAACTTTAAAACTATAACGTTGGAGTTATACACTGAAACTTTTAGTCAAAATCCTACTATGTAAAATTTTCCCCTAAATTAGAAAAGCTTTCTTTTCACTCCAAACTTGGAGTGTTGATTGTCAGTTTTATCGGTTTTGAAAATTAGTTTCCTTTTTTCCTGGATACTCTTTAGCCAAACTTGTATGACTTCAAGTGTTAGAAGAATAGCTTCGTGGATATGATGTTGGAATTCATTGCTCAATGTTTTGGGGATGTGTTGTGTTTTCTTCAGTCCCTTGAAAATGTCTTTATAATTCATTCTGGTTGTATCCGTCCTTTCCTATCCTCTTAGCTTTGCTGTCTTTACCCTTTTGTGTTGCACATAAAAGAAGGTGAAAAGGCAAACTTGAATTCTGAAGTTGGAGAGAATGTTTTCAACATTTTCAATGATTGATAGGTAATTTAAATGTTATCGCACCTCTTTCTCAGCTCCTAGTCTTCATGTGTTGGCGCCTTTCAAAGTTTTCTGGTAAACTATAACTTAAATAGAAGAGTTGACTGATAAGCCTCAACTTAGGAAAGTGTTTGTTAGGTGGCGTAAGCTAAAAATGTGAAAAGCCTTATCAACTCTTAATAATATTACATAGTTGGAATGGTATAAATATTCAATTTGTTGAATCTTTTTCTATATAATAGTAGAATTTTCATAAAAGTTCAATTTTAACTTGATTTATTATTCTCTTATGCATATACTTTAGTGAAAAAATAAAGGAGAACACTTAATGAAAATTATACTGATGTGAGAATTTTGAAAATAAATTATTTAATGGGTACGTAAGAAAAAATAATATATGAAAAGGATGCAAGAAAAAAAAGTTTAAGTAGAGATATATTAAAAATTATTTCTGTTCGGCAATTTGGATAAAAAGTTCATAATATGCCACATTTTTAAAGATATTTTGTTCAAAAACTATAAAAACGTATGAACAACAATATTTAAGTAGAGATACATTTAAAAAAGAAAAAAATTACTTCAACATGAGCAAATAAATAAGAAAGAAAAAAATTTAGGAAAGACATAATTAAAAAAAATTAATAGAAATAAATTAGAGAAAAATTTTGTTAATGAGGAGCTATGTATAAGATCTTATTAATGAGAAGGCGTATATAAAAAATTCTTAAAAAACTAAATGCAATAAAACAAACTTTCAAACATCTAGAGGCCACATAAGAAAAATTTTGAAAAACTACATGCTACACTACAATAGACAAGCTTTTTGATAACGTTTATGAAAAAAGTGTTATTTTACATATACTTAATAGCGTTCAAAAATAATTATGATCTATATTTATATATATATATATTAGAAATTCATGAATCAGTAAAAGAAAAAAATATTGAATCTTGCGCACAAAGAACAAGAAGAAAGAAGAAAATGCCTGCAGCCTATTGCTCTCACAATTCTCACTCAAAGGGCCATTTAGTGAGGTCCGCCATCCGCGCACGTTCATGTGAGCCTTTTTCTTATTTTTTTAGCCAATTAATAGCATGCTAACAGTGGCAACTGAAATGATACAACGAATTGCAAGCCACCATGTAAATTTGACTAACGAAGCTTACCAATCAGTGATTACACGTAGCGATTTAAAGAACATTAACACATCGAATCCTTTTCCTTATCAGGAAAAAAAAGTAATGAAACGTTTTGTTAGACTATATGGACTTCTTTATTAAAGTTGAATAAATTACTATATTACTATAGATTACTATATTAATACAGATTACTATATTGAGTTATTCTTTGTTACTTTTCTTAGATACAGGTTTTTAAATAGTTTTTTATTATAACTATTCGCATGCAAAGCAATAAATTTAGCAGTTCGGTAAAAAAAAAAAAAAACACTCAGGTAAAACAAAATTAGCATTTGGATAAGAAATCATTCTCTAATGTAGTCCATATTTCATGTTAAATTTAACATATTTTATATATACTTGATGTAAATTTAGCTTAAAATTAAGAATTTGTTCAAGTTTGCTATTTTGTTGCTTATTGATTGATGTACTGATGTTTGTAACTATACTTAATAGTTATTACCTTTCTATTTCAAACTTATTTGAAAATAAAAAAAAATTCAGCTTTTACAAGTATTAAAACTAAAATTGATAGCAATTGAAATAGCATTGTGTCTCGGACCACAAAGTAAAACACTACTTCATTTTTCTTCAAATTTTCTTCTCTCTTTGCCCAAGTAGAACATTGTTAGTAACATTCTTATTAAATATATTTTGTCAATTACTAAAATATATATAACTTGTACCAATAAGCTTGCAGCATCACGTGGCAAGGTTAGGTATGCGTACTTATCCATTTACGACATGCTTCATGAGCTTTCTAGGTCAACGTTTGTTCTTTAGTGTAGAGATAAAATAACAAGATTATAAAATGAAAAAAATTTGAAGTTTTTGTTTTTTCATGATAAAGACAAAATTTGAAGTTAAATATGTATACAAACAACGTGTACAATTATTATAAGTAGTGGCCTTGATGCGTTCCTATCGGTAGTGGAGTTACCTACATGAATGTAAATAAAACACAAAAAAAAAATGTGAAGAAAAAAAAGTTGATTATTTTTTGTGTTGTTTAGTATAATAAAAGAAAAGAAAATCTTAATAGGCTCGATGACTATTTTATTAATTATTTAATACTAATTTAAAATAAAAATAAAAATAAAAAAGTTGTTTTATTAATTATTTAATACGGTCAATCTATTAGTTTGTCTAGTGAGATCTTGTCCACAGAAGTTGAGGAAATATCAATACTTAAGGGGGGAAAAAAAGAAACATTTATGAGTTGTATGCATGTGATGAACTTTATAAATTTTCTCATAATCTCATGGCATAAAAATACTCTCAAAATCCATTAAAATCGGACTGGGATCCTCTCTCCCTTTTCTCTGTCTTTCTCTCTGTCCTTCCACATGCAATTTAACCATGTTACACTAGATTAAATATCTCATAAGAAAAAAAATTAGAAAAAAATATTAGCCTAGATTATATTTTTTTCTCGTTTACTTTTAATTGTTCTTTTTTCTCTTCGAGTTTTTCTGCATCTACTTGCCCGTGCTAGAGAAGCCGATTGCTGCAACTGCAACTTTTTCAAAAGTTGCAAAGAGGGACATCGAGAGTTCTCCATCATGCTACACTACAACAGACAAGCTTTTTGATAACGTTTATGAAAAAATGTTATTTTGTATGTACTTAATAGCGTTCAAAAATAATTATGATATATATATATATATATATATATTATAAATTCATGAAATCTTTTGGCGGGTACTGAAAATGGCTTTCCCCAAATTCCCAAATTCCCATATTAAAAGAAAAAAGATTGAAGATACCAAGGTATGCCTTACTTCATTTTTCTTCAATTTTTCTTCTCTCTTTGCCCAAGTAGAACATTGTTATTAACATTCTTATTAAATTTTGTCAATTATAACCCCAAAATATTCTATTAACTAAAATATATATAACTTGTACCAATAAGCTTGCACGTGGTAAGGTTAGGTATGCGTACTTATCCATTTACGACATGCTTCACGAGCTTTCTAGGTCAACGTTTGTTCTTTAGTGCAGAGATAAAATAATAAGTATAAAATGAAAAAATTTGAAGTTTTTTGTTTTTCATGATAAAGACAAAATTTAAAGTTAAATATGTATACAAACAACGTGTACATTTTGTTTTAAATATGTATACAAACAACGTGGTAAGTTAAATATGTTTTTCATTATAAGTACCGGCCTTTACATTTTGTTTGTTACGAGGGAAAGAAAAGAGAATGTAAATATAACACAACAACAAATAAAACACATGAAAAAAGAAAAGAAAAGACATGAAAAAAAGAAACTGTAAATATAACACATGAAAAAAAGAAATTTTGAAGAAAAGAAAAGTGATTAATTTTTTTTATATTGTTTGATATGATGAGAGAAAAGAAAATATTAATAAGCTCAATGACTATTTTACCATATATTTAATATTAATGTAGCTTTAAAATAGAAGTAAAAAATTTTATTTTAATCATTAATAGGTGGATTAAAGTTTTCCATCTATATATATTAGAAATTCATGGAATCTTTTGGTGGGTACTGAAAATGGCTTCCCCCCAAATTCCCATATTATTGACTTAAAATATTAAAAGAAAAAATATTGAATCCTGCGCACAAAGACCGAGAAGAAAGAAGAAAATGCCTGCAGCCTGTTGCTCTCTCACAATTCTCACTCCAAGGGCCATTTAGTGAGCCAAAAGAAATCTCACCCGATGAACTCTCAGTGTAAACGTGCAGAGATCGCGCATAGTGGAGATCGGCAAGAATTCTTCCCTCTCATAGTGTTGTTCCCTAATTTATGTTTTTGAAGTTTGGGTCGTTCTTCTGTACAAGTTTGGGTTATTCTTCTGATTTAGTGTTGACATTTTTATATACAGGCCTCGTTCATTTCGCGGATTTGAGTTTTTAATTTGAGTTGAGATGTGACATTTTCTGAGAGTTTTTCACTGTAGCAGAAAAAGTAAAATGTGATCTTTTCTGAGAGCTTTTTACTGTAAAAATTTAAAACTGAAAACTCAAATCGGTGAAATTAACGAGACTATAGATTTACTGAGGAGTATGCAAAGCGCTCAGAATTTTGTAAAATTTATTTATTTTTTCACTTTAATCTTATCTTTTTTTGGCTTGCCCTAAAAGTAAACTTTATTTATTTATTTATTGCATTTTAGTTTCTTTTTTGAGATTTTATATTCAAATATAATGTACTGTTAATAATAATACGATAATTAAAACTTAATACACGAATTATTCTTATATAGTACGTGGAGTTCAATTAGTGCACATATATAAATATATTTGGAAATGTATTATAGCTGGGTGGCATTAGTGTATAGAAATACGAGTCATTGTGGTATGAGTTGTACTAATTGTCCCAATAGGATAAAAAGCATTAACTATTGGAGTTCCCCTACTAATAGTGTTTAATAGATAGAAATTTGACGGTTCAGAATTGTACCTAAATGCCTATTAATAGTGTTTTTTTTTCTTAATAATAAAAATAATAATTTAAAGATGTACACTTACCTTTCTTTTTCTTCTTCTTCTTTTGACATAGATGGTCTTCTTTTTCTTCTTCTTTCTACCTTCCAGGAAATTGCTAAACCACTTGGTCATGCAGTTCTAAATATTCATCTTTCTTTCTTTCACAGCAAAAGAGTGAAGAAATCCTTTTCTAATTCTTTTCCTCTCAACGATATGGCCATTGTTGCTTCTTCTTCTTCTTCTTCTTCTGTCGTGATCAACAATGAAGTCTTCATCAGTTTTAGAGGAGACACTCGTAAGAACTTTACTAGTCATCTTTACTCTGCCTTATGCCGGAAAGGCATTCGGACCTACAGAGATTATCCGAATCTCGAGAGAGGAGAAGAAATTTCGCCTGCACTTTCGAGAGCAATTGAGAAATCGAAGATTTCAATGGTCGTCTTCTCGAAAGAGTATGCTTCTTCTAGATGGTGCTTGGATGAGCTCGTGCACATTCTCAGATGCAAGAATGAAAGAGGTCAGATTGTTTTACCCGTCTTTTACAACATCGATCCATCGGATATTAAAAAACTGACGGGGAGTTATGCTATTGCTTTTGCCGCACACGAAGAATGTTTTGAGCCGAACAAAGTGAAGGAGTGGAGGGATGCTTTGACTGCTGCTGCTGATCTATCTGGCTTTCATTCACAAGATGAGTGATTGCTTCTTTTCTTTTCCTTTTGCTTCGACTGGTTGTCCTCTCTCTCTCTCTCTGAGTAGAATCACAAAGTCATGTCTGATTATTTGGGTTCTGGAATGTAAATTGAAAAAAACGTCTTAATTAGAAAGTTTCACTAGATGGAGATGTAGATGCTTCCTTTATCAAGCTTTTTCTTTGTTAATTTTGTAATGCTTCTTTTGCATTAATATATAGTTCTCTTCTATTTATGTTAGGTATGAATCAGAATTAATTGAGAAGATTGTGGAAGATGTATGGAGAAAATTAAATCGTTTGCCACAAATTGCTATGGATTCTAAGGGTCTTGTTGGAATAGGTGAACGCCTTGAGGAAATTGAATCATTGCTGTGCAAACCAAATCCTCGTGGCATAGGCCTTTGGGGGATGGGTGGTATAGGCAAGACTACTTTGGCTCGTGCCATTTTCAATCGGTACTTTTATCAATTTAAAAGTCGCTGCTTTCTTGAAAATGTTAGAGAAAATTCGCAGAAATATGGACTGGCTCATCTAGAAATCAAATTGTTTTCAACGCTATTGGATCTAAGAAATCTAGAAACAGTCGACCACTTTGTGAGAAATAGACTCATAGGTAATAAAGTACTCATTGTTCTTGATGATATTGATGATATAGACCAGCTGGAGAAATTGATTGGAGATGGTAGTTGGTTTGGTGAGGGAAGTAAAATCATCATAACAACAAGAGACAAACAAGTTATTTTGAGTGCTGACAAGGAAGTATATGAAGTTAAACCATTAAATTTTGAGAAAGCACTTCAACTCTTTCAGTTCAATGCCTTTAGAACAAAGCCTTCCACGACATTTTCGGAGCTGTCAAGAGAGTTAGTAAATTATACTGGTCGCAATCCGCTTGCTCTTAAAGTTTTAGGTTCCTCCCTTCATTCTCAAACCGTAGAATATTGGGTTAATACATTGAACAAACTAAAATTAATTCCCGATCCAAAAATTCAAAAGGTGTTGAAAATAAGTTATGATGGGCTAGATGATAAGCAACAAGACATTCTCCTTGATATTGCGTGTTTTCTTAGAGGGGAGACAAGAGATTTTATAGTGAGCGTACTAGATAATTGTGATTTGTTTGCAAGTTTGGGGATTGAAGTTCTCATGAACAAGTCTCTCATAACCATTATTAAGGGCAAAGTTTGGATGCATGATTTGATACAAGAGATGGGTTGGGAAATTGTTCGCCAACAATCTATTAAACATCTTGGAAGGCGTAGTCGGTTGTGGATTCCTCAAGACGTCTATCATGTCTTAGACAACAATGAGGTAAGTATCTAATGACAATAAACTACAACAACATCTCTCTCTGACATAATTTTTCACATTTCATATTCTCATTTATTTATTTTTTTTAATTTTCTAGGGTACCGAAGAAATTGAAGGAATATATCTTGATATACGTTTGGAATTATTCACATCATAGTAAATTCAAAGTACACCTTACTCAAGGTTTGCAATTTCTTCCTCGTTCTCTAAGATATCTGTGTTGGTATAACTACCCATCAAACCGATTTCCATCAGATTATAAGAAGGAAAATCTCGTTGAGCTTGACATGCCCTGTAGTGCGCTTAAGCAACTTTGGACTGGTGTACAGGTATACTATAATATTAGTTAACAGGTTGAATATCATGTGTAGAATGTTCATGATTACCTACTTTATATTACATATTTTTGGTAAAATAATAAAAATTATTGTTATATCCTAAATTAATTTATTTTTTCTTGTAGAATCTTAAAAATTTGAAGCGTATTAATCTTGGTTATTCTAAACAACTGATCAAACTTCCAGATCTATCTCGAGCTCCAAAGCTAGAAAGTATTAATCTTGAGGGTTGTATAAATTTAGTTGAAGTTCCTCCGCTTAATTTCCAAGGATGTTTTGGATCTCTTACACTACGTGGTTGCATTAAGATTAAATCACTTCCAAAGATATCGGGGAATATCAAATACTTGAATTTTGACAAGACTGGAATAAAAGAATTGCCATTATCAATTGGGTCATTAGAAAATCTTGTGCAATTGAGCCTCGAAGGTTGTCAACATATCAAGCATCTTCCGGCAGCTCTTCCGAGAAATCTGGAAATATTGAATTTACGAAACTCATCAATAGAACAAGTGTCTTCATCGTCAATTGAGGGCTTGTGCAATTGAGCCTCGAAGGTTGTCAAAATATCAAGCATCTTCCAGCAGCTCTTCCGAGAAATCTAGAAATATTGAATTTGCGATACTCATCAATAGAACAAGTGTCTTCGTCTTCAATTGAGGGTCTTGATTGTCTGAGGGCATTTCGTCTTAGAGGATGCAAAATGCTTGAGAGTCTCCCAACTAACATTTTTAAGTTGAGGTCTCTTCAAACCCTTACTCTTTGGGATTGTTCGAGATTGAAAAAATTCACAGGGATCCAAGTGTTAAGCAACTCAATTATAATTGAAAAGTTTTTTGGGCTCCGTCGTCAAGATATGAATTGGCGCAAAAAACTCAACTTTGTCCCAAGATGGATTTATTATTTAAGTTGTCTAAAATTCTTGTCCCGCCACGGGTGTTTGGAACATCTCCAAATGAAGCAATTTTTATTGTTCTCTTTCTTCAAGCTAGATCTACGTAACTGCAATGTAGTAGAAATTCCAATTTGGCTGGGCCTTTTATCCAATTTGGCTGAATTAGATCTAAGCGAGAACCCATTTGAGAATATACCTTCAAGCATCATACAACTTAATCGGCTGAAAACACTCTTCATCTATGGTTGCAAGAAGCTCCGATCTTTGCCACAACTTCCATCGTCTGTTAGACAT
This sequence comes from Morus notabilis, assembly GCF_000414095.1. Classification (NCBI taxonomy): domain Eukaryota; kingdom Viridiplantae; phylum Streptophyta; class Magnoliopsida; order Rosales; family Moraceae; genus Morus; species Morus notabilis. The sequence goes on along the minus strand of NW_010361298.1, from coordinate 647,803 downwards.
CTTGATGCAAGTGGATGTACTTCTCTGGAGACAATATCAAGTTCAGGTTGCTATGTTGGAAATTGTTCCAAAATTGTTCCAAAATTTTCAAGTTGCAATAGTTTTTTGTTCATAAATTGTTGGAAATTGGGACGGAATGCACGCAGCATTTTAACTGATTTCTTATACAAAGTTGATAAATTGAATTCGGTACGTATGTATTTTCTATCTCCTTTTTTTTTTTTTTAAAGTAATTAACATTAATACACCACTATATATTATTCATATATATTGGTGTCTGGTGATGTAGGGAGGAAATTATTATCTTACAATTGGAGTATGTTATCCGGGAAATGAAATTCCAAAGTGGTTCAGGCATCAAGACGAGGGGATTTCAACAACTATGAAGCTTCCCCATGGTTGGCATAATTCTAATTTTAGGGGTTTTGCCATTTGCATTGTTGCTCCAATAATATAATCTAAAATTGTCTGATAATGAATTACAATCTGTAAAATGAAAGGATACATCTGGTTTCTCAAAAAAGAACAAAAAAAGTACACATTTTATTTTGTTTTTCTTTTTTGCTATTTTCATCGTGGTTTTTTCATATTAATTCATTTCTCTTTTTATATTTATGTTAGGTATGAGTCGGAATTAATTGAGAAGATTGTGAAAGATGTAATGAGGAAATTAAAACGATTGACACAAATTAGTATTTCTACAAAGGGCCTTGTTGGAATAGATCGACAACTAGAGGAAATTGAATCCTTGTTATGCTTTGGATGACCAAATCCTCGTGTCATAGGCCTTTGGGGACTTGGTGGTATCGGGAAGACTACTCTTGCCATTGAAATTTTCAATCGATTCTCGTATCGATTTGAAAATTGCTGCTTTCTTCAGGATGTTAGAGAAAAATAAAAAAACCATGGACTGCCTTACCTAGAAACCGAACTTTTTTCAAAGCTATTGGAGGAAAGAGATCTAGAAACTCCAGTAAACAGCTTTGATGATGTTGATAATATAAGGCAGTTGGACTGTTTGTTAGGAGATGGCAGTTGGTTTGGCCCAGGAAGTAAAGTCATCATAACGACTAGAGATGCACAACTTCTTCAAAAGGATGCCCACGAAATACACCAAGTTAAGCCATTAGATTTCGAGAAAGCACTTCAACTCTTTTATTTGAATGCCTTTAAAACAAAGCCCTCCATAACACGTTTCATTGAATTGTCGGAGGCAATAGTAACTTATACCAGAGGAAATCCGCTTGCTCTGAAAATTTTAGGTTCCTCCCTTCATTCTCAAGCCATAGAATATTGGGAACACACATGGAATAAGCTAAAAGTAATTCCCAATTCAGACATTCAAAAGGTGTTGAAAATAAGTTATGATGGGCTTGATGATAAGGAGCGGGATATTTTCCTTGATATTGCATGTTTTCTTAAAGGGGAGAGAAGAGATTTTATAGAGAGCATACTAGATAATTGTGGTTTGTTTCCAAGTTTGGGGATAGAAGTTCTCATAAACAAGTCTCTCATTACCATTTTTAAGGGCAAAGTTCGGATGCATGATTTGATACAAGAGATGGGTTGGGAAATTGTTCGCCAACAATCTATTAAAGATCCTGGTGAGCGTAGCCGGTTGTGGATTCCTCAAGACGTCTATAATGTTCTAAAAAACAACAGAGTGAGTTTCAAATTCTAATTAAGCTACTACAGAACAACATCTTTCTCTCTCTCTCTCTATACGTAATTAGTTTTAGTAACTGTTCCTTTTTACTTTTCATAACTCATATTCTCATTTATCATTTCTTTAAATTCCTAGGGAACCAGAGCAATCGAAGGAATATACCTTGACATGTCTATGATTGATGATGATCTACACTTGAAACCTACAGTTTTCAACGAGATGCATAGACTGAGATTGCTCAAGATATACATTGCAAATCATTCTGATGTTCATAAATTCAAAATATATCTTACTGAAGGTCTGCAGTTTCTTCCTCCTTCCCTAAGCTATCTTCGCTGGTATAGCTACCCATTAAATTCTTTGCCATCAGATTATAAGGGGAAAAATCTTGGAAGGCGTAGTCGGTTGTGGATTCCTCAAGACGTCTATAATGTTCTAGAAATTAACAGAGTGAGTATCAAATTCTAAGCGACTATAGAACAACATCTCTCTCTCTACGTAATTAGTTTTAGTAACTGTTCCTTTTTATTTTTCATAACTCATATTCTCCTTTATCATTTCTTTAAATTTCTAGGGAACCGGAGCAATTGAAAGAATGTACCTTGAGATGTCTAAGATTGATGATGATCTACACTTGGAACCTACGGTTTTCAACAAGATGCATAGACTGAGATTGCTCAAGATATACATTGCAAATCATTCCTATGATCATAAATTTAAAGTACATCTTACACAAGGTCTGCAGTTTCTCCCCCCTTCCCTAAGATATCTTTGCTGGTATAAATACCCATTAAAATCTTTGCCATCAAATTATAAGGGCAAAACTCTTGTTGAACTTGACATGCCCTGTAGCGAGCTTAAGGAACTTTGGAGCGGTGTACAGGTATGCCGTAATATTAATTAATAAGTGAAATATCATGTATTAAATGTTTATAATTACCTATTGTTTTTTATTTAAAAAAACAAATTACTTACTAAATTTGTAATGACCTGAGTTTTCGGACCACTACTATGTAAGACCAAGAAAATCCAAAAGTTAGAATTCAACTATTTTGATGAGTAGACCAACATAAAATAGTGTAAATCATATCTGATAAAAATCTACACAGACAAAATTGAATACCTGACAGTCACTTTAAGTCAAACCTTAGACTTGGCTTGAGTTGGAATCTAAGTAATACTCATGGAATTTTATGCATTTTAATGTCACTTATCATCTTGACATTTGAAGTTTTACCATGCGTGATCTTTAGAATTCATAATAAATCCTTGTCACTTAACATTACTAAGCAGGGAAGAAAATCTTTAAAAAAATCCTTGTAACTTAACATTACTAAGTAGGAAAGAAAATCTTTAAAAAATTGATATTCTAAAGAATTCATGAACTAAAAACACGCCTATTCAGATATGCTTACATAATTGATCATCAAATAACAATAATATTCTTATTCCAAGTAAAGTATCATGACATGTACTAATGGGGAAATTCATAATCCAAATTGTCATAAAATCATATTTTTATTCATCAATTTATTGGGGCTTACAAAACTAATTTATTTTTTCTTGTAGAATCTTGGAAATTTGAAGCGTATTAATCTTGGTTATTCCAAGCAACTAATCAAACTTCCAGATCTATCTCGAGCTCCAAAGCTAGAGAGTATTAATCTTGAGGGCTGCATAAATTTAGTTGAAGTTCCTCCGCTTAATTTTCAAGGATGTTTTGGATCTCTTACACTACGTGGTTGCATTAAGATTAAATCACTCCCAAACATATCGGGGAATATGAAATACTTGAATTTAGACTGGACTGCAATAAAAGAATTGCCCTTATCAATTGGGCGTTTTGAAAGTCTTGTGGAATTGAGCCTTCGTGGTTGTCAACATATCAAGAATCTTCCAGCAGCTCTTCCTCCGAGAAATATACAAGTTTTAAATTTGCGCGACTTATCAATAAAACAAGTGCCATTATCAATTGGGTCATTAGAATGTCTTCTGCAATTGAGCCTTCGTGGTTGTCAACATATCAAGCATCTTCTCTTCCGAGAAATCTGAAAATATTGAATTTGCAAGACTCGTCAATAGAACAAGTGTCTTCATCATCAATTGAGGGTCTTGATTGTCTAAGGGTATTAAATCTTGGAGGATGCAAAATGCTTGAGAGTCTCCCAACCAACATTTTTAAATCCAAGTCTCTTAAACTCCTTTATCTTTGGGATTGTTCGAGATTGAAAAAATTCACAGGGATCCAAGTGTTAAGCAACTCAGTTATAATTGAAAAGTCGCGCAAAAAACTCGAGTTTGTCCCAAAATGGATTTATTATTTAAGTTGTCTAAAATTCTTGTCCCGCCGTGGGTGTTTGGAACCAGAACATCTCCAAGTCAAGCAATTTTTATTGTTCTCTTTGGACAGTCTATATCTACATAACTGCAATATAGTAGAAATTCCAGTTTGGCTGACCCTTTTATCCTCGTTAACCATGTTAATTCTAAGCGGGAACCCATTTGAGAATATACCATCAAGCATCATACAACTTCATCGGCTGAACACACTCTACATCTACGGTTGCAAGAAGCTCCGATCTTTGCCACAACTTCCATCGTCTGTTAACTTTCTTAATGCAAGTGGATGTACTTCTCTGGAGACAATATCAAGTTCGGGGTGCTATGGATTCGACATATGGGATGTGCCTAAATTTCTATTAATTTTCAAAATATTTTTGTTCAGAAATTGCTGGAAACTAGGACGAAATGCACGTAGCATTTTAACTGATTTCTTATACGGAGTTGATAAATTGAATTTGGTACGTATGTATTTTCTATCTCTCTTTCTTTTTTGAAGTAATTTTTGAAGATTGAAGTAATTAACATTAATACACTATTATTCATATATATTGGCTTCTGGTGATGTAGGGAGGAAGACGTCATACAATTGACGTATGTTATCCGGGAAATGAAATTCCAAAGTGGTTCAGGCATCAAGACGAGGGGATTTTTGAAGATTGAAGTAATTAACATTAATACACTATTTTAAGTTGTCTAAAATTCTTGTCCCGCCACGGGTGTTTAGAACCTGAACATCTCCAAATGAAGCAATTTTTATTGTTCTCTTTGGACAGGCTACATCTAAGTAACTGCAATATAGTAGAAATTCCAGTTTGGCCGAGCATTTTATCCTCGTTAACCGTGTTAAATCTAAGCGGGAACCCATTTGAGAATATACCTTCAAGCATCATACAACTTCATCGGCTGAACACACTCTACATTGAAAATTGCAAGAAGCTCCGATCTTTGCCACAACTTCCATCGTCTGTTAACTTTCTTAATGCAAGTGGATGTACTTCTCTGGAGACAATATCAAGTTCGGGGTGCTATGGATTCAACATTAGGCATGTGATTCGCCCTTTCATTTCCAATCACAAAAGATTTACGTTCCAAAATTGCTGGAAACTAGGACGGAATGCACGTAGCATTTTAACTGATTTCTTATACGAAGTTGATAAATTGAATTTGGTACGTATGTATTTTCTATCTCTTTTTTTTGACGTAATTTGTGACGATTGAAGTAATTAACATTTATACACTATTATTCATATATATTGGTGTCTGGTGATGTAGGGAGGAAATTATTATCTTATAATTGGAGTATGTTATCCGGGAAATGAAATTCCAAAGTGGTTCAGGCATCAAGACGAGGGGATTTCAACAACTATGAAGCTTCCCCATGGTTGGCATAATTCTAATTTTATGGGTTATGCCATTTGCATTGTTGCTCATATAATCCCAGTAGGCGCAGGCTCCCATTCTTCTAAGCATGTAGAATTTACGTTTGACTTACATCTTAAAACCAAGTGCGGTCGAATCCACAAATATGACAACAACAGCGGGGTTGATTTCTGGATATACCACGATGATGAGGAGGAGGAGGCTAAACTCACAAGTAGTGATATTAGTTCGGACCATGTGTTCGTGCGATGCGTCACTAACAGCTTGTTCAACAGACATCTTGATGCAGTGGAGGCATCATTCTATTTCAAAGCTAGAGTTTTTCCGCGAAAGGATGAGAATTGTGATTCGATTGTGAAAAGGATTGGAGTTGGGTTGGTATATGCATGCAAATGATTGATTTTGTGATTGAGGAGGAGGAATCAGCTGCTATCAAGAATGACTCTGCTATTATCTATCTGGTACTCTTCTCTTAATTTTAATTTGAAAGATAATTATATATGCGATGCACCTAAAATGCGTCAATGAATATTTGAACGTATTCTTTTCATTAAATGCTGAAATTTTAAAACTATTACGTCTGAGTTATACGCTGAAACTTTTAGTCAAAATCCTACTATATAAAATTTTCTTCTAAATTGGAAAAATTGTCTTTTCACTCCAAATTTGGAGTGTTAATTGTTAGTTTTATCAGTTTTAAAAATTAGTTTCCTTTTTTCCTGGATACTTTTTAGCCAAACTTGTGTGACTTCAAGTGTTAGAAGAATAGCTTCATGGATATGATGTTTGAGTTCATGATTACTCAATATTTTGGGGATATGTTGTGTTTTTCTTCAGTCAATTGAAGATGTCTTTGTAATTCATTCTGGTTGTATGTGCTTTTTGTTCGTCTTTTCTTAGCTTTGTTGTCTTTACTTTTTTGTGTGACATAGAAAGGAAGGTGAAAAGACAAACTTGAATTCTGATATTGATGAGAATGTTTTCAGCATTTTCAAGGATTGATAGGTAATTTAAATGTTATTACACCTCTTTCTCTCCTAGTCTTTATGTGTTGGCGCTTTTCAAGGTTTTCTGGTAAACTCTAACTTAAATAGAAGAGGTGATTGATAAGCCTTTACTTAGGAAATTATCTCAATTAATCTCATTTAATTCTTCAAGGTGACTGATAAGACAGGAGAGAGAACTGAGAGAGTGAGAGAACGAAGAGGAGAGAGAGAGAGAGAGAGAGAGAGATAGTGGCACAAGAGGAAAAAGGGAAAAAGAAAGAAAAGGAAGAAAAGAAAAAAAAAGAAAAAAAGAAAAGAAAATAGATACGTATCAACGTTTAAAAAAAACAATCCAGAAATACGTCCATACACACTTCTGGGTTAAAATAAAATTACTGAGAATATTTAAATACCTTGAAATTATTTAAATTACACGTCAGAAACATTTATTAATCAAAACTAATTAATTAAATCAAATTAGGCACACTAATAATTCTTAATTATCTCAATTAATCCCATTTAATTCTTCGGGGTATTACAAGTTCGAATCACAACTCAAATTTTTTTTACTTTTTTTTCCTTTTACAAAAATTCAAATTCAACTTGTATAGTATTTTCTCTCACATGAATTCACTTAATCAACTCAACTCAAGTTCACAAAACTTGAGTCTTAAACAACATATAGTTTCACAAACGAATATGTAAGAAGCATAAAAAATTGATTCGTCCATATTAGATCTCCAAATTCTTAAGGATTACAAAAATTCAATACTGAAATGTTCTATTAATTCCACATCGTAGAATGTTCTAAATACAAAACAAGCCAGCAATCACTAATCAAAAAAATCAAATTACTCCAAATTTCCAAAGAGATCATTCTCCTTAAGAACTACAAAAATCCAACAAATTCCATATGAGGTCCAAACAAAAGAAATAAGAAGATTAAAAAAAGAAGATTAAAAAGGGATTGAAAGAAACGACAACAAACAAAAGAAATACAACCAACTGAATACTAGCATAGCATTCTTGTGAACACTATGCAATTAATACAAAATGCACTGCCTAACAGTGTACAATTGATGCTATCGTAACATTCTTACAACACTCCTTACAACAATTAATGTCTAACTTTATGTAACAAAAGAGACAAGAACCCTAAATCAATAGTCGCCGAATTCGACTGCCCATCCTACAAAAATAGAATGACAGATACATTCACGAGAACAATTCTTTTTTCGCCGGAAATATAGAAGGCGAGATTGTGAACATTCTAGTTTGTGACCAGTTAAAAAATTAGGAGGCAGAATTTTTAATTAAATTTTATCGTTCAAAACAGAACGCAACAATTTTAAAGAGAATCTAAAAATTCTACTGCTCATTTCGAAGCCCTTCACAGTTTTCTTCAAATGTCAATTCATTTTCTTACCTCGCAATTATGTCATTTTGGTATAGGTATCCAATCCTCCTTTGACATGTCAAGAAATTCTTCTTCTTCTTGTTCTTTTTTTTTGTTTTTTTTTCTCCCCCTCCCTGTTTGAGTGCCGAGACAAGAACCATGGCAACCATGCCAAGAAATTGATAGAAATGATCATCTTAAAATTAACAATGAAATCTCGTACCCTGTGTTTTCTGGAATACTTATCAAACCGTTTAGTAATCCCAAAGGACCTGGATCATTTCATACATAGAGAAGAAACATGCATCAATTTAAGTGTAATGCCCAAAAAAATAAATAGATAAATGCAAAAAAAGAATGCGGTCAAAAATCTTAAAAGGCAAGAAAAATGACAAGTTATATTTGGAACATGGCTTGAGAAACTTTACAATGAACATGAGGGCGTATTTAGAAGATATGAGAGACATTCCGGAGAGAGAATACCTAACATGTGGGCGGCTTATCATAACGAATTGACCAACACAGTTAGACACAAAAGTTTTTTTGTCACGTCCATGTTGAGAGCTCCCTGGTATGCCTGTTCAAAAATACAATAAATACATAAATAAATAAATAAATAAAAGACAATGAGAGACCCAAAATAACAAGGGCAGAATACAACAAGCATATTACGGTGATAATGCAAAAGTAATATATTATCAACACTGCAAAATGATTTAAAAACAGGGGCTCCCTTGCAAAAATGATAATGCAGACTGTTCCACATGACGGGTATCTAATGCAAACTTAGGAGGCATAATTTTTTAATTAAATTTTGTAGTTCAAACCACTTAAATCATTTTAAAATTCTCAATTACTCGGCCGACCACTGCCCTTACTAATAAGACAAAAAATCAATGCCAAGTCACAATAGTTGACTCAACCAAGAATCATGGAGAGCTATTGGAAAATAACTATCCGTTAGAAACAAATATGGCAGAGTGTCATGCTCTGTCACGTGGATTCAAATTATCAAGGATTTCCTCTTAATTCTCCACTGATCAAGGAATGATTTCTACTCCAGAGAAATCATATTCTCTCTTTCCTAAACTATCTTTTGTTACCGTTGGAACCTTCTTGTATATATATACTATTTTATTAATCCTTAGAATATAATGAGATTGCAAACCTATTTTCACTCATTTATTTGTGTAATCCTTCAAGCCTTTTATTAGAAATCTATCATGGTATCAGAGCAGGTTTCATCAAGCTCTAAAATGTCATCTTTTGAAGAGCCAAAGCTTTCTATTCAACTCTTTCACCAGTGCTCTAGCCTAGTCTCCATTAAGTTGACTACCTCCAATTTTCTTCTTTGAAAATCTCAAATTCTTCCCCTGATTCGTAGCCTTGGAATAGAACACCACATCAATGATCCACAAAAACCAACTGATGAACTCGTTGATTCAGAGGGTAAGAAAATCACAAATCCAAATTTTGATGCTTGGATCAACAATGATGGTCTTCTTACATCCTGGCTTCTCGGAAACATGACGGAAGATGTGCTTAGCATGATTTTCGGTGGGGATACAGCATATGAAGTTTGGAACTCTCTCCAAGAACAAATGTTGCCCAACACCGACGAGAATGAATCTCAACTTAAAATTGGCTTATATGCCTTAACCAAAGGGTCACTGTCCCTTGGCGAGTACATCCGAAATTTCAAGAGTATTTGTGACAAACTGGCAGCAATCGGAAAGCCTCTTTCCGATATCGATAAAGTTTTCCAAATCTCAAAAGGGCTTGGCCCAAAATACAAGGATTTTAAAGTTGCTGTATTATCGAAACCTCCATATCCATCATTTAACCAATTTGTAATGTCATTACAGAATCATGAACAGGTTTATCTTGTGGACGAAAAGCAACAACTTGATCACAATCAAGCATTTCTTGGCCAAAGAGGAAGAGGAAGAGATCAACAAGGAGGAAGAGGCCAATCTAGAGGAAGAAGCTGGAACTCCTTTTCTCAGAATCGGCCCAACAACAACAATAATCAATCCTCAAATTTCCAACCTCAGTTAAAATTCAATAACACTAATAATTGGAAAGGAGAAGGACCAAGCAAGCCAACTCACAAGAAGGAAGCTTGCCCAATCTGTGGACGAACAAATCACACTGTAATCAAATGCTACTATAGGTATGATTATGTTCCTGAAGAGACAAAAACTCAGCAAGCTTTGGCAACTATGGACTTAAATAGTGAAGGTGACCAAAATTTTTATGCCGACTCGGGTGCAACGGCTCACATGACAAATAAAGGAGGTAACCTCAAATCTTTAAAACCTTATTTTGGTAAAGATTCAATCTTTGTTGGAAATGGACAGTCTTTACCAATCACTCATACAGGTAATACCTTGCTTCAGACTTCACAAGGCAATCTTAAGCTAAATGATGTTTTAGTCGTGCCAGAACTTAAAAAGAATTTATTGTCATTTAGTCAACTTATTGATGACAATTCTTGTTCTTTTGAATTTAATTCTAATGGTTTTGCTATTAAGGATTAGAATCAGCAAATTTTGGCCAAGGGGTGTAGAAAAGGAAACTTGTATGCACTTGAGAGAGGACACCTCGAGGAAGCAAATCTTGAAGCTCTTGCTGCAGTCAAATCTCAAGGAGCATCTTCAGAGATATGGCATGCTCGAATGGGGCATCCAAATTTAAAGTTTCTGCAAACTCTAGAAAAGAATAAAGTTATTTATGTTTCCAATTGGTTGACTAAGAATACTTTATGTACTAGTTGCCAATTAGGAAAGCGATGTAAACTTTCTTTTAACAAATCTGAATCAATTTCTCAATTTCCTCTAGAAAAGATCCATAGTGATTTATAGGGACCTGCCCCAATATTTTCTTCCCAAAAATTTCAATATTATGTGATATTTATTGATGATTTCACTCGTTATACTTGGTTATATCCTTTGAAAAATAAATATGATTTTTATGATTGTTTTTTAAAATTTCAAGTTTTTGTTGAGAAGCATTTTGACAGGAAAATAAAGCATTTTCAAAGCGATGGAGGAGGAGAATTTACATCACACGACTTCAAAAATCATTTGGCTCAATGTGGCATTGCACAACAAATTTCATGCCCGAACACACCTGAACAAAATGGTCTCGCTGAACGAAAGCATAGGCACATCGTTGAAACAGGCTTAACATTGCTCTTTCATGCACACCTTCATTTAAAATTTTGGGTAGATGCTTTTCTAACTGCTGTGTATCTTATTAATCGCTTACCTCTCTCCTCTATTGGTAAGGAAACTCCTTATTTTAAACTTTTTGGTAAGAATCCTGATTATTCAGGAATACGTATTTTTGGTTGTCAATGTTTTCCATATTTAAAAACCCTTGGCCTGCATAAATTTTCAAAAAAAACTACGCCATGTGTATTCTTAGGTTATAGTCCTCTACACAAAGGTTATAGATGTCTTGATCCACACACTCATCGTATTTACATATCACGTCATGTTGTAATTAATGAAAGTCATTTTCCTTCAAACCACAAGTCTATGCCAACATCTACTCATGATTTAACTCTCACCTCTTTTCCTAATTTTGATGAATGGGTTCCAGCAAAACATGCAACGGGTCAATGTCCAGCCTACCCACTAAATGTCAAGCCACACCAAAAATTTCTACTACTACAACTTTTGCAAACCAAAATCCTATACCTCATATTCTTCTTCCCATACAACCAAATCCTGACCGTGCTATTCCCAAAAACATTGCTCCTCAAAATCATGAAATCAATGACCCACCTTCTCGTTTAGACACCAATCAACCAAATTTAGCATCTTCTACGAATTTCAACATACCAAATACCACTCTTGCACGCACCTTCCTAGAGCCAATTAATTCATCCTCTAATATCATGTCCAATCCCACATCAACTATCTCAGAATCATCCACTCAGATTTAATGCCACAAGTTATAGACATTCCCATTTCTCCTCCTCATCAACGTCCTACTCGTGAAAAACGCCCACCCGCTTACTTACAAGACTATGTCTGTCCCTCTATTACTTCTTCTTCCAATCCCAATACTGCTTTTCTTGTTTCCACTACTGAACCAAAAACTTTAAAAACAACTCTCAAGTTTTCCAATTGGATAGAAGCTATGAAGGAAGAACTTGCTACCCTTCAACAAAACAAAACATGGACCCTTGTCCCACGTCCTACTAGTGCTAATGTCATTGGGTCAAAATGGGTTTATCGCACCAAATTTTGAGAAGATGGAAGCATTGATCGGTTTAAAGCAAGACTTGTTGCCAAGGGATACACACAAATTCCAGGCCTTGATTTTGGTGAAACCTTTAGTCCAGTTGTTAAAGCCACAACTATTCGTGTCATCATCTCACTTGCGGTCCATTTCAAGTGGCCTTTAAAGCAATTGGATGTTAAGAATGCATTCCTTAACGGCCTCCTCCGTGAGCGTGTGTACATGGAACAACCTCCTGGCTTTTTAGATCCACAATTTTCTAATCATGTCTGCCTTCTCCATAAGTCTCTATATGGTCTTAAGCAAGCACCTCGTGCTTGGTTCGCTAGACTTTGTACTTGTTTATTTTCACTTGGTTTTATATGTAGTAAAGCTGATTCTTCTTTATTCATATATAATCATGGTACTTACATTATTCTTTTGCTTGTATATGTAGATGATGTTATCATCACCGGCAATGCTATTTCCTTAATCTCTCGTCTAACCCAACGACTCAATAAAGAATTCGCGCTTAAAGACCTCGGCCGACTACATTATTTTCTTGGACTTGAAGTAAAATATTTTTCTGGTGGCCTCACCCTTTCTCAAACTAAATATGCATGGGACCTTCTAGCCAAAGCCCAAATGCTTGATGTCTCCAAAATAAACACACCCATTGCTCACAAGCCAAATCCTATTCCAGATGACAATGACCCTACAGACCCCATAGAATATCGTCAACTATGTGGTTCTCTCCAATATCTCACCTTCACCTGTCCAGACCTTACCCATGCTGTTAACCTTGCGTGTCAACATTTACAAACTCCTACTAAAACGGACTTGCAAGCTGTCAAACGCATTCTACGTTATATTAAAGGCACACTGACACATGGTCTTAGGTATTTATCTCAAAGTTCTCTCACTCTTAATGCTTTTTGTGATGCAGATTGGGCCGGTTGTCCAATCACTCGACGGAGCACTACTGCCTATTGCATTTATCTCGGCTCAAACTGTGTGTCTTGGACATCCAAGAAACAACCAATTGTTTCTCGCTCGAGCACTGAAGCAGAGTACAGGTCCTTGGCCACAACTGCTGCTGAAATTACTTGGCTTCAATATCTTCTTCGTGATCTTAATATCACTCTTAAATGACAACCTCTTCTATTTTGTGACAATAAGAGTGCTATTCACATGATACACAACCTAGTATTTCATGCTAGAACTAAGCATATTGAGCTTGACTATCACTTCATTCGAGAAAAAATCATACACGGCGCTCTCAAAGTTTGCCATATATCCACATCCAAGCAAATTGTTGATGTTCTTACTAAGGCACTTCCACGTGCGACATTTGAAGATTTTCGTTTCAAGCTTGGTGTTCATTGCATCTCCCTGCCAAGCTTGAGGGAGGCTAATAAGACAAATAATCAATGCCACGTCACAATAGTTGACTCAACCAAGAATCATGGAGAGCTGTTGGAAAATAACTATCCGTTAGAAACAAATATGGCAGAGTGTCATGCTATGTCACGTGGATTCAAATTATCAAGGATTTCCTCTTAATTCTCCACTGATCAAAGAATGATTTCTACTCCAGAGAAATCACATTCTCTCTTTCCTAAACTATCTTTTGTTACCATTGGAACCTTCTTGTATATATATACTATTGTATTAATCCTTAGAATATAATGAGATTGCAAACCTATTTTCACTCATTTATTCGTGTAATCCTTTGAGCCTTTTATTAGAAATCTATCACCTACTACTCCAAATAGAACGCAACAATTTTAAAGAGAATCTAAAAATTCTACTGCTCATTTCGAAGCCCTTCACAGTTTTCTTCAAATGTCAATTCATTTTCTTACCTCGCAATTATGTCATTGTGGTATAGGTATCCAATCCTCCTTTGACATTTCAAGAAATTCACTATGTCCTTTATCAAACAAAATCTGCAACAAGAAGAAAATGATGAATTCTTTTTTTTTTTTTTTGTCCCCCCACCCTTTTTGAGTGCTGAGACAAGAACCATGGCAACCATGCCAAGAAATTGATAGAAACGATCATCTTAAAATTAACAAAGAAATCTCTTACCCTGTGTTTTCTGGAATACTTATCAAATCGTTTAATAATCCCAAAGGACCTGGATCATTTCATACATAGAGAAGAAACATGCATCAATTTAAGTGTAATGCCCACACACACACACACACACACACACACACACACACACACACACACACACACACACACACACACACACACACACACACACACACACACACACACACACACACACACACACACACACACACACACACACACACACACACACACACACACACACACACACACACACACACACACACACACACAAAAGTGACCACCTTATATTGATATTCTACATATTTTTGTTACAATAAATGAAAAAAAGGGATGCGGCCAAAAATCTTAAAAGGCAAGAAAAATGACAAGTTATATTTGGAACATGGCTTGAGAAACTTTACAATGAACATGAGGGCATATTTAAAAGATATGAGAGACATTCCGGAGAGAGAATACCTAACATGTGGGCGGCTTATCATAACGAATTGACCAACACAGTTAGACACAAAAGTTTTTTTGTTACGTCCATGTTGAGAGCTCCCTGAGAGAGATAATAAGATCAATGACTAACAAGGAAAAACCTTACTGTGTGTGCACGGACATGCAGTGTTTGATAGAAAGCTTTGTAATATTTGATCAAGGGTCAGTAACCTGACTTTACCTATATGCAAATCTCCCTTCTGGTATGCCTGTTCAAAAAACAATAAATACATAAAAAAATAAAACAAAAAAGTCAATGAGAGACCCAAAATAACAAGGGCAGAATACAACAAGCGTATTACGTTAACAATGCAAAAGTAATATATTATCTACACTGGAAAATGATTTAGAAACAGGGGCTCCCTTGCTAAAATGATAATGCAGACTGTTCCATATGGTTCGGTATTGCCACCTTAAGGACATTTTCTAGAAGGATGTTTCCAAAACAGAAATTTATCACGATTTCCCTTCCCTTTTGTTTCTTTAAATTTACAAAAGGGAAGGGAAATTTATTACATAGGTATCTAATGCAAACCACGAAATTTATGCAATACATGCCATTTTCATCAACTACTTCAAGAAGTATGGAAAAACCACAGGAACAAACAGTACATACATCTTTTCTAGACAAAGCAACCTGGTATGCTACTAGCTTCAATGCAGCATCTGATGATATCTTGGTTTTCGTTGGCCTCACACCAAGTTTTCTCCTGCAGCCTTCAGCACCGCAATGGCAATCTTGATCTGCACCAAACTGCACAAACCTACATAATTTATTAGACAGAACTAAGAAATATAAAACTTCAAAATCTTCTATTCTTAGCACATATTGTGAGAACTGGTTCGCCCAAATAGAATATCTAAAGAAAAGCTTTTTTACGGAGTAAGGAATAAAATAGAAATAAAATGTTACAAGTGTGCATACTGATAATCATAGGTTAGATGCTCGCCCTTTGAAATGTCACGAGTCGCAAATATGCCAATCTTTGTTTCACCATCAATTATCCTTTAAAAAAAATAGAATGAAAGGTATAAGATACATAATTTATTGGTTCTGAAATCATATATTAGGGGGTCAATATAGGACCATTTTTGCATCTCGGTATTGGGACAACAGCTGTGATTTATATATCTTGACTTGTTTCCCTTGTACGTTGCATCAATAACCATATCGCGGTTGATTTCACCCAGGTAGAAGTTTGTTTCTCCATGGTGTTTCATACTCCAAAGTCTTTCTTCACATGTTTTGTCATCAATAACTGCGTAGAAAAGGAACAAGCATGGGTTAATGACTCATTAACTAAACAGTTAAACACACTTCAATTGAGGAAAAGAGCAAAGCCTCTGAGGTGTCACCTTCTCCAACATATTCTATTACAAACTCTCCTTGCTTGATATCTTCATCTGCCAAAATTCCAAAACCACATTTCGGGGTCTACAAGCAACACCTTGGACTTAATATGACGTGAACAGTTTAATAAGAACTATAGGACAATTAAGCAAAAGAATATATAAGGTGTTTTTAACCTCAAAAAAGGGAAATTGTTAAAGCAAAACACAGATTCAGTTAACTTCTGACTTTAATCATGACAGTAATTGGATGCTTATCTCAAAGAATGAGCTACTAGCTGCACAAACACTCCTCTAAATTTAAAATACACAATCTTTTGGCCTCATTATAAAAAATAAGCAAAATCCTTGTCTCATTAATTTGTACATCCAGCTACTAAGTATTTTTTCTTAGGTAGGAATTGAGATAGATAGCAATAACTGAATCAAGTTTGACTATGTAACCCAATGATGATAAACACAATAGAAATGTAGCAGTATTAATAGTTAGAAATTAGTATTAAAAGAAATGAAAAAAAAAAGGGGTAAAAGAAGGAAATCTTCTTCAAAAGCATCGAAGCCGCTCAAAAGGGAACAACCTCCTCAACATTAGTTTCAAGATAAGGTAGACACAACCAGACAACCTATAAAATTTTAATTAAGTCAACTTTAAACTTGCCTCTACACCTTAAAAGTATTTGGCTTCCATTGTCCTTACAATAGCTTCCTCATTTACCAAAAACTATAGAGTATAGATGAATATTTTGAACATTAACGTAGGACTTCAAAGGCATCTCACATGCTTATACCTGCACAAGTTTCATTTTCTTCACGGGTCGCTGTTGAAATGCTTTGTTGAGGCAAGAATCTCCACATTTACAACCTGACGAGCAGCTAGACAAAAGCATTCTGCACAGTGCATAACGGACAACGCAATTAACCATAGATGGAAATCTTATATTTACCGATCAAATAAAGAAAATGGCTATCCTTGATTCTTTATTATTTTTAATTTCAAGAATAGGCCACCTAGTTCTCTTCCTCTATTTTCAAATTTTTTTTTTTAATTTTGTGTGCAAAAAATAAACTCTCGAAATTCAGAAAAAAAAAAAAAAAAAGAAATATCACGTAGGAGAACAAGCAAGAACCCAAAAACATACATCTAAAACAGAGTAAACCAATCTCTTACGTTGCGTTTGATAAGAAGGAAAGAAAATAGAAAGGAATGAGAGGTATCTAGCCCAGATGAAAGGGAACACCTTTCTCTTATTAAGTTCGGTATGAATTCCTGCCTTCAATCTTTTTAATATTAGAAGGATCAAATTGGAGTCTAGTGAAGGATTTCGAATCTCTCACCCAAGTCATTCCCTCCTGTATTTGTTTCCCACAAAACAACCATAAGTCCCAAAACCCAACACTAAGGTCTCGTTCGTTTCGCTCGTTCGAGTTGAGAACTTGAATTAAAAAGTGAATTCATGTATGGAAAAAGTTAAATTTGAAGTTTTATAAGAGAAAACATTATAGCAAAAATTTGAGTTGTGTTTGAACTAGTGAAACGAATGGAGCCTAATACTCCCAAGTCCCACCCCTATCCCATATACCACACAAAGCTTTAGTAAAGTGGAAAACATAAAAGAGCCTTAATTATCTTCTCACTTCTTTATTTCTGTGTTCTTATACAAATTCTCTGCTCCTAAATCCTTAAAAGATAAGATAAGAGACACAATGGCAATGCTTATTTATGTATGAAAATTGAGAAAAAAAAAAAAAAAAGTCCCAAGTATCAACACAAGCAAAAGGATAGATAAGAGAAATAAGAAGCAAGAAAAATAAAGCTTACCCACAATGGCAGTCTCTACCACAAACGCCAGAGGATCCAGTACAGGAGCAGAATATGCCATCATCTTCCAGTCGTTTTTTAATCTTCTTGGTCAGATATATATCTTAAATTTTTTGTCAAAAAGAAAACAAAAAGGACAGAAAAAAATGGGCATTGTTCAAATAAACAGAAAGTTTATAAATTTGACAAAATATATAGAAATGAGAGTGAAAAAGGATACTGCGCTTAATGAAAGTGTAGGGCATGGTTGGTCTTGACTTATTGAACCAATCTGGAAGTTCAAAATCAACTGGGTTTTCTATGCCCTTTATCAACTTGTTGAATACACTCTCAATGTGACGTCCTTCTAAATTCTGATAACCCAAATATCAAAATTCACAAGAATAAACAAGAATTAAAATTTTTTTTTTTTTTCATTTTACCTTCTTCATAGCAGGCATGTCGTGAGGAACCAAGATTGGCTTGGTTGGTTGCTTTGGAAATCAGTACATAAACACGGAAATTTGTGGGTTTTGTTCACGTAAACATGGGAAAATCTTGTCCTACGGAAATAGAAGAAAGAAAGGTTTCAAACGAAGTTCGAATTATGTAATTTCAAATCAAAAAATAGAAAACAAAAAGAAAGATCAAGAACTGGGAAGAAGAGGAAGAAGAAGAAGAAGAAGACTGTGTAGTTGTAATGAAAGAAGAAGAGAACGAGATCTATAACCGCTAATTGGAATATGGAAATTTGGATCAGATTCTCGCGTGAGTTTAGTTGATAGAAATCATAATATTAAAATTATTTTTAATTTATATATTTTTTATAAAAAAAATATTATAATAAATCATAATTATGATTTAAATCAGAATATAAATTTTTTAATTAAATAATTTTTAAGTTTATTATGATTATAATTATGATTTATAATTTATTATAATATTTTTTTTTTAATTCTAAATTATAATTCTAAATTTTCACTAAATTTAATTCAACCCAAACCCTAAAAAGAACCCAATTCTACCAACAGCCCAAGCCCAAGAATATACTTCTTACCAATGGGCTTTTCACATCCAAAGAGACGCTTCTCCTTCTGCAAAGAGTAAAGAAGAAAATACCTTTATAGTTTACTCATCGAAATTGAGAAATGAAAGGGAGAGAAGTAAGAGTCAATTTTATATTTACTTATTTTTTTTAAGATGATTATTATTAGTGTTCTTAAATTTTAGTGTATTTTTAGTTTATTCTTTAAATTTTAAAAACTCTCATTTTATCCTTTAAATTTTAAATTATTAACCCTTATATTGTAATTTTTGTTAAAATCGGAGGGAAAATGGGGGTTTAAGTGTGGCCATATAGTTTTATTTATTTCTAATAAAAATTTAAACAGAAAAACTAGATGACTGTATTACTCTTTTTTTCTTATCTTTTTTTAACATAAATTACAAAAAAAATGAGTTAAGTGAGAACAATTCAAAATTTATAGGGCAAAGTGAGAGTTTTTAATGTTTAGGGTGCAAATTGAGAATAATCTTAAAATTCATTGACACCAATAATAATAATCATTTTTCATCCTCGAATGGGAGTGAGTTGGTGGGCTCCACTCAAATTTACAATTGAAGAATGAGATTGACACTCACATACCCCTCAAGATTTGAGACTCTCAAATCTGATATTAACATTAAATTATTATCATACTCCTATTTCACTTATAAATATACAATTCAAAAAATTCAAAAAATTCAAAAAATAATAATTACAACGTATATTTATATTTTATTTGTCTAATATTATAATATTAACCAAATAATTGTTAACTTTAATATAATTAATATGTACTTTATTTTTTTAATAAATTAATAATACATTTTAATTTTTTCACACTTTTTTATTTTTATTTACTTTATTTAAATTTTAACAATTTTTATATTTTAAATAATTATACAATTTATATTTATTACTTTATTGCCCTATTATCATACTTAATATTTTAGTTAGGATTAATTTTAATATAATAAGTACATAATTTATTTTTAAAAATTTAAAATATAAAATAGACTTAAAAGATATATTAGTATTTTTACACTATTTCATTCTGATTCTGAGTGTAAGTAAATGCATGAATGAGATTTGGAGTGACTTCAATTCTGAATCTTGTTACCAAGTAAACAACTTATTCTTACTTTGATTCCTCGCTCCGAATCCGACCCTGTAACACCCTGAAGAATTAATTAAGATTAATTAAGGTAATTAAGATTATTAGTGTGCCTAATCTGGATTATTAATTGAGTTTAATTAATAAATGTTTCTGACACGTGTGAGTTTAAATAGTTCCAAGGTATTTAAATTATTCTCAGTAATTTATTTTAACCCAGAAGTGTGTATGGGCGCATTTCTGGACTGTTCTTTTAAAATATTGTACACATGCCCTTTTCCTTTCCTTTTTCCTTTTCTTTTCTTTTTCCTTTTCCTTTTCTTTCCTTTTTCTCTTCCTTTCCCGTGCGTCTCTCTCCCTCACTCTCTCTCTCTCACTCTCCCGTGCTCTCTCTCACTCTTACTCTCTCTCTCTCTC
>NW_010361298.1:623589-623945 GCF_000414095.1 Morus notabilis | reverse complement strand
GCCAGATCGGGAGATTGAATTCTGTATTGACTTGGTCCCGGGAACGGCACCTATTTCCATCCATCCATACCGGATGGCTCCGGTGGAGATGAAAGAATTAAGAACGCAACTTGAGGAGTTGGCAGAAAAGGGATATATCCGGAATAGTACTTCCCCTTGGAGTGCACCGGTGCTATTTGTGAAGAAGCACGACGAATTTCTTCGGTTGTGCATTGACTCCCGTCAATTGAACAGGGTGACTGTGAAGAATAAGTACCCACTGCCGATGATCGATGAATTGTTCGATCAGTTGGGTGGATCACAGTTCTACTCTAAGATTGATTTGAGATCTGGGTACCATCAGCTGAAAATCAAGG
>NW_010361298.1:621094-621501 GCF_000414095.1 Morus notabilis | reverse complement strand
GACGCGTCGTATGAGGAGGCACCAGTTCAGATTCTTGACCGGAAGATAAAGAATCTGCGTCATCGCGAGATTCCCCTAGTGAAAGTACTATGGCAGCACCATGGAGTTGAGGAAGCGACATGGGAGCTTGAAACGACGATGCATGAGCACTATCCGCATATGTTCACACTGTGAGGTAGGCATTAATTTTGGGGACGAAATTGCCTAAGGGGGGTGGAGCTGTAACACCCTGAAGAATTAATTAAGATTAATTAAGGTAATTAAGATTATTAGTGTGCCTAATCTGGATTATTAATTGAGTTTAATTAATAAATGTTTCTGACACGTGTGAGTTTAAATAGTTCCAAGGTATTTAAATTATTCTCAGTAATTTATTTTAACCCAGAAGTGTGTATGGGCGCATTTCT
>NW_010361298.1:610901-619768 GCF_000414095.1 Morus notabilis | reverse complement strand
GAGAGTGCATCCTCGGGGGCAGAACCCGAAACTGGTCCGGGTAGGCGAGGCACTTGGTTAGGTAAGTAATTTGTACTAATTACTTGCTGAAGCCTGTAAAACGGTTATTTACGGTTATATTTCCTTTGAGAAAAAGGATGTTAGGTTCCGGTTGTTCTGTCGGGACTGAATGTCTTATTTTATTTACTTATTTATTTATGTATTCTCCCGTACATTTATTATAACGTTTATTTCAAATTATATCATACTGGGCCTTTCGCTCACGTTTTATGTTTCAAATGTTTAAAACCCCTCCCAAGAGACTCTAGGAGCGGGGCACAGTAGCGGGAGTAGCTGAGTGGTGCTACGGAACGATCAAGTGAGGATTGTGTTCATCCTCTGACATAAAGTGTAAGGAATATGTAAGAATTTGTAATAAATGACATTGGAATTTACTAGACTGTGGATGATGTCTATTATAATTGATTATTTACATGTGCATGTATGTACGATACTATATGTCCTGTGGGGTGGAGCCCTGTGTGTCAGAGGCTCCGGGATTCTGTAATTTATTTATATTTTAATACAGTAAAGTGTGGGGCCCGGTCTGGGAGTCTGCTTTATTAATCCCTAATCGAGCTCCACGTCACCCACCCCGTTTGGGGGGCGTGACAGACTCACTCCGATTCATGTCAATTTCGATTACGCATAGGTAAACATGTCATTAAAATGCATAAGTCCGGACTCTTAATACTCTTGATTAATATCTTTTTAGTTCAACAATTTTCTCTTCTGATGGGAAAAAGAAAAAGAACAAAATTAGTTACATATATGTCCAATACGTATGGATGAAAAAAGTGCAAAAATTATGATGTTTGCACCTAAATTTATAAAATAACTTATATGATATTCTTATCCTTTGCTAACCACCCATAAAAACAGTTTTACAAATTCATAACTACCTTTACATGTGGAATACATTATGGAAACAACTATAAAGTAGACAGATTGACAATATTGTTAAAAATAAGGCATTTTTTAAGATGCAACCCTTAAAAAATATCCACTGGTGGAGCACGTTAAGACAGTTCTTCGATAAAAATCAAACGATGAGTGTGTTGTATAAGTGTTGTATATTTTTGAAGAGATAGTAGATGTGAAATGCTTTTTAGCCTGAGTAGTATATTTACGATCGAATCCATATCTTTTTTTCCATTTCCTCTGTCTCACTCTTTGTCCACCAAATAATATTTTGACACGTCAGCGTAATAAAAAGGAGTCACTAATGGAATAATCAATGGTTCTCCACCGTTAGTTCCAACTTTCACCCTTTTGCAAAACCTTTTTACAGATCTCTAGTCTTATTTATTTATTTATTTTAATTTTGAGTGTTCGATCCACAACCTTAAAAGAAAAATGCATTTAACTCTTTTTTTGATAAAAATGAAACCCACTAAATCCAGTGACTTCTCTGCAAACTTCATCAGAGATTATAAAAAGAATCTCAAAATAACAAAAGCAATCAAGATTTGCGGATACACAAACCAACAATCAACAACTTAGAATATGAGAAAACGAGGCTCCTCACTGGAATAGATTTGGCCCATTTCCTTTGCATCAGTTCTGAAAGAATGAATTTGGCAACCAAACAAAAGGTTACTGTTATACTAAGGATTTACCTCGAATTAAATTCCCCTACGCTCAATAACTTGAGCTCAAATTCCCTCCAAACTCAATATCTTAAGCTCAAATGTCTCGAGCTCAATACCTTAACAAATTAATATGATAGCATTTAAGTTTATAATAGCGTAAGTATTTAACATTTGTCATTTGTTTTAATGATGTGTGTGCAATGAGTATTTTTAAAAAATAATGTTATCCTTAATAGTAATCTTTTAATATGTAATTTATAATATTAAAAAGGAGCGTCAATACACGCACTCTATTATAAATATTGACCCGAGTATATATAGATTTATTCTTTTAGAGTTTAATTTGAGTATAATTCTTGAGTTGAATTTAAGTTATAACTTGAGTTGAACTTGTAACTTGAGTTTGTGTTTCGTTGTGTACATTTGAGTTATGGTTTGAGATAAAAATCTTTTTGAGTTTGTGTTTGAGTGAGTCAAAACTTGAATTTGTATTTAGATAGTATTTTAATAAAAACTCAATGCTGATGAAAAATTTAATATGGTATATGGGTCGGGTTTTATTAGTCTTTTCGTTGTCAACGCATAGAAAAAAAATCATCTCAATCAGAATTAAAACAAAAAAGTTATAGCATTTTTAATAATAGAAAAAATACTTGAGTTCGAGTTTCTGAACTCGAGTTGAAGAAGAAATTTGAACTCGAGTTTTAGTCCTAAACTCGAGTTTAAACTCAAATTTAAACTTAAAAGAACATGAACTCGAATAAAATTATAACTCAAATTATTTTTTTTGAGTTTTTTACTCAAAAGAATAAACCCTATATCTTTCACATTTACTAATGGAGAACACGTTTTTTAGGGAGAGACAAAACATTTTGTCCCTTTCTCCCTCAAAATTAACCACGTTAGTGTTTTTTTTTTTTTTTTTTTTTTTTTTTTTTTTTTTTTGCCTGTAGGGGAAAATAATTTGGTGTGGAGTTTCTTCTTTTTCTGGTTTTTGCTTTTTGCTTTTTGGTTTTTTTTTTTGGTTTTTTTTTTTTTGTTTTTTTACCTTTCACTTTTACTATTTTTTATTTTTGACATTTCTTCCCCTTTTCCTCTAGGTGTATTTTTACGGCTTAACTTTTTTTTTTGACGATATACTTTCTTAAAATAGCTTTTTATTTAAGAAGTTTCTATGATAATTTCAGTTTGTAATCATTAAATTTAGTTAAAATCATATTAAATTAAAAAAACATACATAATAGATAAATTTTAATACAAATATGACTGTAAAAAATTAAAAGACTACGAATAGTCTATTTTTACAGGAACTATCACTGAAAATCCCTTTAAGGTCAGGTAAAATCAAAAAAATCAACGTAGATAAATCTTCTCTCTGTGTTTTTTTATTTATTTATTTTTTGTTTTTTTTTTTTCTTTGTTGAAAAAGAAAAGAAAAATTAAACAATAAACTTTCTTAAAATAGTTTACATTTATTATCTTATAACATTGTTTTCTCATTATTTCTTTATAATCTTATATTTTAAGGTGTTGTTTGGTGTAAAGGTTCTGAACTCGGAACCATGATTCTGGTTCATAATCAGTGTTTGTTTAGAAAAAGTAAAAAACGGTTCTGATGTGTCTCACCCAGATTAGTGTTTGGTTAGGATGGTTCTTATTCAAGATTTGAACTCTGATGTGATGTTTTAAATCATGAATCACTCTTGATTCTAAAACCACATTCCCATTGGTTTTGGGTGGTTCAAACCCCTTATTCTAGTTCTGGTTTTAGAACAATGATTTGGACCTAAAATCATGAATCATGGTTTTAGTTTCAAAATCAAAACTAGAATCACCCTGGTTTGAACCCTCATACTAAACGAACCCTAAGATGTCTTTCACTAAATTACTGTTTTCATCTTGACCTTTCTTAAATGGTTGTATAAATAAGAAAATAAAATAAGTATTCAGGTGAATCTAACACGGTAACACGTGCAGAACATGTTCTAAAACTAGCATAAAAAATGTTCCAATTATTAAGTCAGGGCTTATCTAGGGCGCTTCTTAGTCGAGTACTCGTAGATTATAAAACGAAGCATCAAATACTAATGCTACCATACGCACACAAAAAAATACTAATGCTATATTTTACACTTTGTGTGGAATACAAAAATGAATTGAACTGATCAGATGACTCATAATCGACTAGGTTGTTCACCACATGGAAACCTTTTTTTCTTTTTATTTGAGGATGAAATCTAGGCAGTTACATCACTTTAAGGTCAGGTAAAAACAAAAAATTCAACATAGATAAATCTTCTCTCCGTATTTTTTTGTTTTTGTTTTCTTTCTTTCTTTTTTTTTTTTTGAAAAAGAATAGAAAAATCGTTGCTGAGATAATTGTCGCGTTTAGAATTGTTCTTGTTTTTATTTTTTATGTTTTTCGAGAAAGAAAAATGAAAACGCTTCTAAAACGGCATTTGGTACAATTAAAGACAAAAAAGGGATATGAAAACGATTTTTTAGTTTAGTGTAAAATAGGAGAAAAATGAAAAATGAGTTCTTTTTTAATTTTTGTTTTCATTTTCTCCTCTATTGAGCAGAGAGAGAGAGAGAGAGAGAGAGAGACATTAATGATTTTTTTATACTGAAAATAATCTCTTGATAAAACTACTAAACACATTTTTAAAAATGATTTCTATCTGAGGTTAAAAACTTTTTTATTTCCATTTTCATAAAAAAAATAAAATTATTTTAGAACGAGTTCCAAACGCACCAAATAATTTATCAAGGTGGGTTATGGGCTTATGTTTGTCTTCAGCATTTGAGTTTATTATATAAATATTGTTAGAAAAAATTAATCAACTTATTTTTTGAATGTATTGTTATAAAATTTTTACTATTTATTATTAATTAATATTCTTTTAATTAATATAGTCTTTTAATAAAAAAGTATTAATCAAATATAAGGGGTAAAAATTCTTTTTTCTAAATATTTTCTATTGAGACAACCTAGCAGACTGAATACTTTCGACTTAGACGAATTTTATTGTGTCGCATTGATCCTTTTAAAAAACTTGTTTGTCTTGAAGTAGGTAACAAAGAATTTTTCTATATAAGCGACAGTAAACTATAATTTAATATGTTTTGAGAAAGGAAAATAAGAAAAAAGAAAAAAAATAAACAAAGAAAATAATCGTTATAAGAAATTTGAGATTAGTTAGTGAATGACTCAATCATTAGGCCCAAATATATAATAGATAAGAAGTTGTCTACGTAATTAGTTGTCTCCAAGTCGTTGTTTAAAACTCCACAATTGACTCCATGTTAGTGTAATCATGCTGTTGGATTCTTTGAATATATTTGATATACAAAAGTCTCGTTTATTTCACCGATTCAAATTTAGAATTTAAATTTTATTATAGTAAAAAACTCTAAAAAACAGTCACATCTAACTTTTTTACTACAGTAAAAAACTTTCACATAAAGTCACATCTCAACTCGAATTAAAAACTCGAATCAGCGAACTAAATGGGTCTAAAGTGTTTACACTTAAAATTACACTTTTGATGTGGATTTAACTACTAATTTAACGTTTTTTCTTCTTAGTGTGGTTGCATTACATAATTTACATGGCTCTTTGCTGTAAGCTTTATAACCGTCCTATTAACATTCCATAATAACTTGTATCCTTTCATTCACTTATAGTTATGATTCCTCTCTTATAAATAATGGTTGTATGAGCGTTTATTTTCATCTGTTATAATGAAAAATTAAAAAGTTATTTTGGGTCTCATTTTCTCTTGTGCTCTCTTTCTTATTCTTCTTTTTTTTTTTTTTTGATAGTCTTTCTTATTCTCTTTAATTCCATGCAATATTTTTAATTTTTCATTAAGAACATATTTATTTAACTATATTAGAGTACCGTATTATGTAACAATACACTAATATAATTTTTGATGAGACAATTGTATTTTGTAAATTAGTACAAATAGTAAATTAATAGGATATGTGTCGTATTATAGAATGTTGTTCATTTTTAACATATTGTATTATATTATTTTGTAGCAGATCCATGATCCATATCAGGGTTGGGCACGACTAGGTGTTAGGGTCAGACCAACATAGAGTAATGTTGGAACCTATAATTATTTAAAAATTGAGGGGGACACAATATAGATGTTGTATTTTTAAAAAAATTATGTTTTGACAATTGTAGTAAAATTAAATTTTGGCCCCAAAATTTTTTAAAAGTTATATTTTGACCCTGAAACTTTTGAAAATTAAATTTTAACCCTAAATTTGGTGAAAAATTATAGTTTGACCCTAAAATTTACATTTTGACCAATTATACAATACGTCATGACACCAAACACTGTATTATATTATAACATTACAATACAATATAATACACTTTATATAATACAATACAATACAAGTGCCATATAACTCATATATATAATATCCAAATTTCTCAAACAACAGCTGAATTCCTTTTTCATTCGACGTCGTTTTATTACGTAGCTAGCACAGACCGTATTCCCACGTACTGCTTGAAGCTCCTCCTTACGTATTCAATTTGATAAGTTAATTTCACTTTATCAACAATTCAGTACTATAAACTAACAACTAGCTTCCACTTACTTTTTTTTTCCCAATTTTATATTTTAGAATATACATGCGATCATAAATTCATAATAATGGAGGACGTTTGGTTTATGTATTCAGAATCATGATTCATAACTATTTTCGTTTTACGTGTATTTTTTGTGAGAAAAAATACTGTAAAAAATCATGAATCATGATTCAGAATCAGAGACGAATATAGAAAACAAACGTCCCCGTAATTTTCCTTTCTAAATGGTCCTCAACCACCACCAAATGTTAGTACTAACGTTACAATTTGTACGGCCAAGAATATTATTAAAAAATATATTATTTCTCCCTCAATGATCAAAAGATTACAAATTGTAACGGTTTTGGATATATTTTTTATTTTTATTTTACATATTTTGGTAAAAGAAAAAGAAAAAAAGTCAATGGCAATTACTTGCAAATCTTTAGAAATCGAGAAGCAACTAACGTGCATGTCATCCCCATCCCTTGTCCTTATTTTGATAGATTTATTATATGACAAGAAGTTTAGGTGCATTGACTGCTTATGAATGTTAGCTACAAATTAGTTGAAAATAATAAGCAAAAAATATTATTGCTGAAGAAATTCAAAACAAATCCGAACTTGTCGCCAAAAGTACATTTGAAAGCTACATATCCTCCAACAACTCTTCAGATTTTTTTTTTCTTTCTACTTTTCTTTTCTCAATTTTGCTCAAAACTTACTTCAACTTAGAAGTACCAGGGTAAATATTACTCTATCCCTTTTAAATATATCTATCCCTTTTAAATATATATCATATCCCATTTCTTGTTCTCTCAATATGTGTGTTGAAAATTTGGTTCGCCAAAATCCGGCCCTAAGAGGGAAGAAAGTTCTAAGAAACCCTAGCCCACCCAAGAGATAGACAGAGAGAAAACTCTAGAAGAAAGAGGGAACTACGTGCATTGAAAATTTGGGTTTTTAAACTCTCAAATTTACAATATATATATATATATATAGAAAAACTTTTAGAGAGATTGTAATATATCTCTCAATTTCGATATCACAAAGTTGGTCTAAAATACATTCGGGAAGAACAGGAGCGCACAAGCGCATGCTGCAGCGCGCAGGAGCGTGCATTACAGCGCACGGCGCGCTGCAGCGCACAGGTGCATGCGTTACAGCGCACAGACGCGCTACAGCGCGCCTCTTGGGCGCTGCAGCCTGCGCAAAATAGACCTCTCGGGTCTGTTTTGCAAAGCCAGAGCGCTGCAGCGCATGGACGCGTTGCAACGCGCACAAAACAGACCTCTCGGGTCTGTTTTGCGTAGCTCGAGCGCTGCAGTGTGAATATCATCCGCTGCAGCACATATTACTAACGGAAAACGTGTTTTCGTGTGTTTTAGTGATCTGAAAAGGTCTCGAACCATTGCATTTATTTGTGATATGTTTTCTCACATATCTGAGCACTTATTAACAATAGAAATATATATTAATATAAGTGCATCAGCATATAAAAGATAACCTTCAAATTGAAAATGTATCTTTATGTGAAAGGTTGTAACACTTAAAGAGGATGGAAGCATCCCTGTCTTTATTTGATGGACTTCAGAAAAATACAGATTATGATTGTTCTGGAACTCAATATTTTTGTTAGATATTGTGTTCAAGAGTTTGTTGTATCTTGGGGGTGATTTGCCATTTTAAAACTCATTAGCAAACTTTGAGAAGTGAGGGCAAATAAAACCTTAAAGGAAAGTATTCCTATACGCCTCAAACCCTCTTTTCTGCTTTCTCTATTTTTTTCATCCTCCCAATTCTGAATTTTCTCAACAAAAACACTGATCACTTATTTCACCAAAGTGATTTTTATTTAACTCAGATATAGAAAAACACCGATTACTTATTTCACCAAAGTGATTTTTACTTTTACTGATACTACTACATTTTAAGACTAACCATTGCAAAGGTGCCAATATCACATTTCCTTAGGTAAATGCTAAAATTAATCTTTATTTGTGCATATTTTGTATCTTACCATTCACTCTCTACTGTTTCACTTGTCATATTAGTTGGCTGGTATTAACAAAAAATAGTACCTAAATATAGAACTGCATCAATGTGATACTTTGCAACTCAAGAATTTAATCCAACAATCAAAATATTAATGATAATCAGAATAGTTAAATTTACGGAGAGCACGCTTTGTATAAATAATCGCTCATGTATTAATCATACGTAGAGATATTATACATAGACTTGGACTGTGTAAATCTCTCAAACTATCTGCCATATAGTGGCTTAGTTTGGTATTATTTTTTCCTCTTAAAATCAGTTTCTGCTTGTAGCAGAAGCTAATTTTAGTGTTTAATAAACCTAGCTACTCAAAAGTGTTTTTTAAAGAATTTTTTAAGAATCTACAGCTAAAATCAAAAGCAGCCTAAAGACAACTTTAGCTTTTAGATTTTGCGGGAATCAACATAATACAATTAATGAAACTTTCATAATACCTATAATACCCCTAATGAAATTTAAAATTTACAATCTTCTCTATCTAAAATTCAAACTCGTAATGTAATATAATATAATAGTAATATTGTAACAAATAATATAATAATTAATATAATTAAATATTAATATAATCTTATAATTCTAATATT
>NW_010361298.1:593292-610590 GCF_000414095.1 Morus notabilis | reverse complement strand
TATTATAATTATATATATATATATTATATTATAGTATAATATAATATAGTCGTAATTTTTAATTATTCACAGTAATTGAACCTCATAATTTACCACAAGTTATTACACTGATTTTGGAACCAGTACAGTTACTATAATTATAGTTTACCAAACACTCAGTTATTTTTTGTAACAGCTTATTCTTCCGTCAACACAATTAAAAGTAATTTTTTTAAAATCTATAGCACTACCAAACTAAGCTATTGACTAATTAAAGACACATAAAATTAACATTAACAGTCCTTGTAGACATGAGAACAGTAGGAATTAGGTTTGAGTGCTAAGAGGCCAATTTTCTCACGAAATTAATCTTGTTGCATGTAAAGGCTTCGAGGTTAGAAAGAGATCGAAGGAATCTAGACAACAAATAAGACACAACGACTATTATTGCTTAAGATTAGACATTATTTTCTACTCTTGTTTAGGTGAAATGACAAAGATAGCATGAAAGTGACATCAAGATTAATTTACTTTGGAGCGCTGCCCTATCTATTTATGACCACGTGTCAAACATTGGAATACTAAAGAAAACATGTGGCTTTTCCATAAAAACAAAACAAAACAAAAACAAAACAAAAAATGAAAAACGAGATGTGTCTCTCAACTACTCTTTACGAACTAAAATCAAAACTTGAACCAATATTCTTTTTAACTGTTGTTAATAGGGACGGCAAAGTTTACCTTCATTGTTAGACAGGATATTAATAATAGTTTATAGTTTGTGTGGAACGATTCTTGACTTTTTGTTATGATTCTTGACTTTTGGTTATGATGTAGAGGAGAGATTTTAAACAAAGAGTAATTTATCATTACTCTTTTGTTTGTGTCACTTTTACTGTTTAATTAATATGTGGACTTTATGTCTGTGCGATAAACATCAATTTTTGTGGGATGCTCCATCTTCTTCTCTACCGTTTTCTATTCATTCTTTTGTTGAGGGACACTGGAGATTGTCCTGTAGAAGACACTCTGATACTTAAGTCTAAATATCCAAAACATCTATGAATGAAGGAAAGATAAATTCGGATTAGTGAAAGTCTCAAAAATATCTCAAAAGGGTCTCATCTTCTTTTAGGCTAGAGGATCCCTTTTCAACCTTTGTCATTTTCTATTTATACATTGATTGTTATGATTAGATGGATATTCTTAATCCATTCTGATTATGACACGCCGTCCATCCTTTTCTTTTAGGGTTTCTCCTAGAACATTCCTTCTTCAGACCCTTGGAAGCTTCCAAATCCAGGAAAGATCACTTTTAATTCCGTTATTTGCTTTACATGCGTAACATTTTTGTTTGTTGCATTGATTAGAGGAAAGTGAGACGCGCGTCACTGCCTCCGGATCTTCTCCTTGACACGAGTCTTTCTCGCTTTCCCCTCAATCCGGTCTACTTCAGTCTTGATGCGTCGAAGTTCTTTGTAATCTTGGTCTTGGTCTCACCTCGATCGAGGTCCACTCATTCCCTCGATCAAGGTGGGCATTGATCCCTTTACATGCCCCGCCTATAGCCTTAAGCAGGACTCGTATTTGAACTAATTGAGTTTTTTTTTCTTTTTTATATGTCATAAGTTATTGAGTTCATGTACCTAAATTCTTATTCTTTTCACTACACAAATTTTTTTATCGCAGGTATTTTTTCTTATAAAAATTAAAATTTAATTTTTTTTATTATATTATTTTTTCTCACATAAAAAGAATTTGAGTTGTAATTTAAATTAGGATTAAATGTCTAATAAGTTTTAACTTTTAAGCAGTAGAATTAAATTTTTATTAAATTTTAGAAATTGCTAGTAGTAAAAACTATCTCCTCCTAAAAAAATCTAAAAAAAAAAAAAAAAGGTAGTTCCGCTCATTTGACGATTAATACTTGGACGTGATCCCATTTATCACAAAGTCGTAATTAACTTTATGACCATGCAAATTTTTTCTGCTAGAAGAAAAATAGTTCATCTTGTTTTAAGCTAAAAAAATAGTCACGTGAAAAAGAAAAAGTTTGGGGAAAAATGTGGCGAGGTTTGCCATGAATTGACCATACTAAAATCGTACCTGCCTTTTGATTATTATCTACCGACAAATTTTCTTGACATTGGTCTAATTTCAACGTTTAAAATGATGTTTAATTGTATCGTATCATTTAAAAAATTAAAATATCTTTTAAATAACTTTCCCTTATATTGATATTTAGATATATATATATATATATATGATGTATTATAACTATACACCACGAAGTTAGCTGCTGCTAAAAAATTTTAATTTATTAATAAGGACTAGTTAGCTAAAAAACAAACCATATTATCACTTAATAAAAAGTCTAGGTATCAGGTAGCGTTAAAAATTAACTCCTGATGATAAGAAATGTTAAATTTATGGAAAAAAGTGACAAATACTACTTAGAGTGTATAAATTTAAATTTTTACCTATTACTCTTGATTAATATTTTTTTTACTTAAATAACTATATTAGTAAAAAAGATATTAATCAATAATAAGGGGTACAAATTCAGACTCGTGCACTCTAAAAATAAGTTTAGTAAAGTTCCCCATTTTTTAAATGTAACTTTGAATAGGTAATTAATTGGTCATTTATTTAATTAATGTCCATTTATCCCGAAAATTTGGTTTGAAAATTTTTGATATGTAATGTGAATGTTATGTTTCTAAAAAATTGTATACGTTTAATATGGAAAATATATAGGGGTTAGAAATTATTTACTAAACCTTTCATATTAATTATTAAGTGATGCAACAAATGAATTATCATTTTTTTTCGTTCTGAATACTACTGGTGAATTTATTAATAAAAAAAATATTATTTGACTAATTAATTAAAACTTAACAACCCATTTACTAACTTACAAAAGAATTTTAACACATAAATAATTTGAAATATTGACTAACGTTGTCCCTTCCTAATTAAAATTAAAATATGGGATATTTATATTTTTATACCATGTGTTTTAGGTTTATTCAAAATCTACACTTTTAGTTTTTGATCTCATCAAATGTATACCATAGATTTAATATACAAATCTATGTCTTATGTCGGTCAATAATTAATTTTTACCTATAAAATGACTAAACTATTCCTAAGAAAAAGGGAAGAAAACGCTAAAACTTTCTAATATTATGATAATTAAAAATTAATAACACAAAAAAACCATTTAAATGGCATTTTACATAATTTAGAGGTCAAAATTGAGAGTTTAAAGTTTTTTTTAAGGTTTTTTCCCTTTTTTTATGTTTTTATTTAAGGGTATTTTAGGTATTTTAAAGGTAAAATCGAGGATTGATTGTGAAAAAGTATGAATTTTGGTATTAATTCTAATTTAGAGGTATATATTTGATGAAATAAAAAATAAAATATATATATATTTTAAATAAACTCAAAATACAATTTATAAAATGGTAAATATCCCTTAAAAAATCCCTCTCAAAAGTGGTTTTTAATGCAATTACCTTGTTGCTGCCCTGAGGTAGAAAACTTGGCGTGTGTTGCGCTGAGAGTGTCGTTAACAGATTCAAATTACATGTACAATTTTAGTGTCTAAAATAGTATCTAATTAATTAAATTATATTACATCGTTTAAAAAATTAAAATATTTTTTAATTACTTTTTCTTTTTAAATTTAAATCTATTAAATAACATGTAATTATTTAATTAGTTAAACACCAATTGAGACACTAAAAATTAGAGAGATTGTTTGATTTCATTATTATCAAACAGCCAAATGATCCCAAAATCATATGATCGATGGACTCCTACAGTTCTACATCTTAATTACAATATTATCCCCCCCAGTTCATGCATGATTCATTGGGAGATGTATTACGTATAGACCGATGAAAGAAATAATAAGTTGATTATGAGATAAGTTATATTATCTGTGACAAATACAATAATGTAAACACATCGGTAGCTACAATTTGACTCAGATTTATATTAATGCTCATATATAGCAGCTTGTACAGTCAAGTTTCAATTAAACTCTTTTTTTTTTTTTTTTTGGGGATATCATCCTAATTGAGATTTTTTTTTTCATCGGAAAAATATTTTGTACATTTATACACGGTAATCGGTACGGAAAAGCAGGCTAGCTTGGAAATTATTTAGGCCCGTTTAGTTAGCTTATTCGAGTTTTTAATTCGAATTGAGATATAACTTTATGTGAGAGCTTTTTACTGTAATAAAAAAGTAAGATTTGACTACTTCTGAGAGTTTTTTACTGTAGTAAAACTCGAATTCTAAATTCGAATTGGTACAAAGAACGGGGCCTTGATTTTTCTCTATTCATTTGTAGTTTTTTTTTTTTTTTTTTCATTTGTTGTTTTTTTTTTTTTTTCATTTGTTGTTTTTTTTTTTTTTTTTTGCCCTTAAATAATAAAGAAAACAAGAGACTTAAGTATATTTCTAGCCATAACTCACAATTAGGGGAGGTTCTTTCTATCATAATATATTTATTTTTAACGGATTATACGGGGAAGGTTAATTATAATGATATGCTAGTGAGTCATCACTATTGTAACAATTATAACTTGCTGAAAGATAAGGAAATAACATGTGATCTTTCTAATAATTGGAATGGATATTTCAACAAAACTTCACCAAACATCAATTTTTCTGACTCAAGAAAAAAGAAAAAGAAAACTTAAAACTAGGGCAAATAAAATGTGTTTTTTATAGGCGCTCTTAAGCCAACTGGCCTCCAGTGATTTGATCAACCACGGATAAGGAAAGAATTTGTGTATATATTATTATCTGCTAACAACCATTTTGTCAGTGAATATTTAAAGGGAATGAATAAAAACTTCATAAAGTTTGACCAAAGAAAACTGACTTATAAGGTGTCATTTTTGTGGCCATGCTTTAGGTAAGATCAACTTTTTCAAAGTGAATTGATTGTAAATTTTTCTAATTTATATCTTTTCCAATGCAGTTTAATTAATTTATTGCATGCTTCCGTGGGCAGTAATATAAAGTAATAAATTAAACGTGTAGGCATACAGCTTATAGTTAGCTAATTAAACCGTACTTTCAATAAATAAAAAGAAAAATAAGTAGCTTTCAATGGAATTTTATTGGTAAACCCTGTGTGAAGGATCTTACTGTAATGGTACTAATAATTCACGTTTTATATGATCTCGTGCAGTGCTCAAAAGTCAAAACAAGTTGTAAAAAATCATTTACACATGCATCAAATAATTTTAAAATATGCTATTTATTTAATTTAGTGTCATAAATCTATTATTTATTATAATTTTTTAAATAATGGACTTGAGTTCTCTATGGAGCTTTTGTCAAATTATATGTTGTATATATCTTTTTCTACTTAATTTATAACTTCTTAATAATAAATTAAGAATAACAGTTTTAGTGATACAACTCTAATTCTAATTTTTTGTATCAAATTTGAGTTATCATCTTTTTATTAACAAATGAATTAAAATATCATATTCACACCTACTGAAAACTATTATTAAATTAGTCGGTTTAAGGCAGTAGCTACAGCGTGGATTTATGACATCAAATGAAGACCTTATATCCTTGGCAAAGCTATAAAAGCTTATTATTAGGAATTTTAGATTGGATTAATTTTTGGTGTTGGCATTATTTTGGGCATGCTTTAGTGATTGATCTGATTGAAGTTTGTATGGCAGCTATTGATATGTTTTGAGAAAGTTCAGTTTATTTGGAAACCGTTTAGAATCAATCAAAGTGATTTGATTTGGAGAAAGTCAACTTTTAATTTCTTTTCGAAAGTTAAAAATTGATGAGATCTTTGATTTGCTACATAATATTTATTTTATAAATTGATTTGCTGCAAAACATATGTTTTGGGAAGTTTCTAATTTGAAGAAATATGATTTAGTGAACTTTTGGTCTTTTTTGGTAAGTTTGTAATTGATGGGATAATATATTTACGGATAAGATTTTACTGGCTGGATGACCCATGTTTCAGATGAATATGTCTACGTTTTTATGGTCTTATATGGTAAGATTTCAAGAAGCCGCATTATTGGCCTTCGGATTAGTTTTTGACAGATTTGTTGCAGAAATTCTTGCAACACTATCTGTAACAGGTTGTTGACCGCAGACTGCATTGAAGATTTTTAAAGTCTCCCAATGGTCTCAACACATTTAGAGAGCCTCAGAATTTTAGAGAGTCAAATCATTTTGTAAACACGTATTTTTATTTCTTCGGGAGAAGAGATTTTAGTTTTCTGGAGAAAATTGAGTGTTGAAGGGATTTAAACTTTAAGTCGAGGGGAGCTCCCTAAGCAAGTCTATTGGGTAATTACAAGTCCGTAGGCGTCATACTTAGAGAGGTAGTCTCGGGTTGATTAAGTCTATTTGAGTTGTAACAGTGTTTACTTAGTGGATGTTCAAACGTCTGGGTGTGGCCCCACGGAGTAGGTGGTTACCGAACCGGGATACTAGCCTCTTGTGCCTATTTTCTATTTTGAGTTCTATATTCATTTGTTAAATCAATTTTCTAACAACAAACTTGGTAAATAGACTAAACTAGTACCAACAATTGGTATCATAGTGGGTCACTAACATGATTTTGGTGAGGTATTGGGTGTATCGGTTGTTCTGCAGGATGGATATTATTAGAGAAGGAGGCTCGGTGATGAAACCACCATATCTTGAAGGCGTCAACTATCCGTACTAGAAGGCTCGCATGAAAGCTTTCATCAAGGCTATCGACGAGAAGGCATGACGATCTATTTTAACAACAAATGATGCAAAAGGAAATACCGTTTTGAAACCTGAGGGGACTTGATCTACATAGGAAGATAGGCTAGCCAACAACAACTCCAAAGCCTTGAATGCCATTTTTAAAGCCGTGGACATCAATCAATTCAAATTGATTTCCACCTGTGAAACAACAAAGGAGGTATGGGATATTCTCCAAACGGCTCATGAAGGGACAGCCGCAATGAAGGCATCAAAGTTACAAATTTTGACAACTCGATTTGAGCAATTGCATATGAAGGAGGACGAGTGTATTACCGACTTTAATTCAAAGCTTTGTGACATTGCAAACAAAGCTTTTGCACTTGGAGAGAAATATCCAGACTCCAAGTTGGTGAAAAAGACTCTGAGATAGCTTCCGGAGCGATTTGCTTACAAGGTGAATGCCATAGAAGAGGCCAAAAATGTTGAAGCCATGAGGTTAGACGAACTCATGGGATCTCTCCAAACTTTCGAGTTGAAATTCAAGACTCCCAAGAAGAAAATAGGAATAGCTCTCCAAGTAGATTTGGACGACTACTCAAATGAAGATGAGTCTGATGATGATGACGATTTGAGTGAGTTTCTTGCCTTGGTCACGAAGAATTTTAGCAAAATCTTGAAAAAGATGAGTGAGAAAGGGAAATTTTCTGAATTTCAAAAAACAAAAATTCCCAGAAGAAGAAGTTCTCGTCGTCACAACAGCATGAAGAGAAGAGAAACAAGGGCATTAAATGCTGGGAATGTGAAGGATTCGGTAATGTTCAAGCATAATGTGCAAACACTCTTAAAAAGAAAAATAAGGCGGCCATGATGTCTACTTGGATTGATGACTCAGATGAGAGCCAAGATGATGCAAATGATCACACCAACGATTATGTGGCTTTCATTGTAAGTAATGAATTTCTGAGTAAAAATTTAATAGTAATGTCAGTGTTGCAAAGTTTGATGCAATAGAAACTGCAACAGAATCTGGTAAAAGTTCCTATGACACAGATTCTGACATAGAATCTGATGATGACAACGATAATGAAGAGCTGAGCCTGAGCAAGATACATGAGACTTACAAGAAGATGTACAACAAATGGCTTATAGTTTGCAAAATCAATAAGTCTCTTAAAGAAGTAGTTGCTACTCTCTCTCGTGAAAAAGAGGAATTGAAGAAGGCAGCAACAAACTATGAGATTTTGGCTACAAAACACCAGAAGAAACTTGCTGAAGTAAGAATTGAACTAAAGCAGACCTAGAAGAACCTAAGGATGCTTAACTTAGGGACAGTAAAATTGGATCACTTGCTCCCACAACAAAAAAAAAGTAGTGATCATTCAACCCTCGGCTACATGGGTCAAGAAACCCCAGGGAAGACTATTTTTGTGAAGGGGACTACTAGCACCATGATGCAGCCCACTTAAAAATCTCAGGTAAAAAGAGATAAGCAGACTGTTGTACCACCTGTTGCAACAAAGACTGTAACAAACAAATTTGTTCCAATTTGTCATCATTGTAACATGCCTGGATATATTAGGCCTTGGTGTTACAAGTACTTAGATGTTGTAAAGAGAGGTATGCAGGTGAAATCTTTTCATTTTGGCAAACCAAAGAAGACACCTAGAGTAAAGATTAATGTACAAAATAAATTTTCTAGGCGTGTGCGGTTAACAAAATTTGATTTAAGGCGTCATCTGCCATATACTTGTTAAAAAGCGTTTACTAATGTCAAAACAATGCAAAAGGGAGAGATTGTTGGGAATTTCAGATTAGATTAATTTTTTGTATTGGCATTATTTTGGGCATGTTTTGGTGATTGATCTTATTGAAGTTTGAATGGCAGCTATTGATATGTTTTGGGAAAGTTCAATTTATTTGGAAACTATTTAGAATCAATCAAATCGATTTGATTTGGAGAAAGCCAACCTTTGATTTTTTGGAAAGTTAAAAATTGATGAGATCTTTGATTTACTACAGAATATTTATTTTATAAATTGATTTGCTGCAGAATATATGTTTTAGGAAGTTTCTGATTTGAAGAAATATGATTTGGTCAACTTTTAGTCTTTTTTGGTAAGTTCGTAATTGATGGGATAATTTATTTGTGGATAAGATTTTACTGGGCTTGTTGAATCACTCATGTTTCATAGGAATACGTCTAGGTTCTTATGGTTATGATACTAATGTAATCATCTGAATTCAATCATTGACCTCTAATAAATTTAATTGTAGATTTCACCCTTTACAAACAGATCAACCTCTAATTTGGTCCCTTGATATAAAGTGGCCCTAGATTTTGCTCTCTAAGTTCCAACATTCATGTATGGTACTATTACACAAACCAGAATAAAACTACGCTTACACTAGTGAATTTATTCAGAATTATTATCACTGATACCTATTGAACTGTTGGGTCATTCCTAGTTTGCCTCTAGAAATTTAAAAACTCTCACTTTACCTCTTAAAATTTGAATTGTTCCTACTTAATTCTTTCTATTGTAATTTCTGTCAAAAACATATAGAAAAAAGAGAGTAATGCAGTCATATTGAAGTCTTTCATTTTGAATTTATGTTTAAAAAAAAGATAAAAACAACATGGTCACACTTAACCTCCTCTTTTTTGTCTGATTTTATCAAAAATTCTTATAAAAAGCTTAAATGGTACAAATTCACAATTCAGTAAACAAAGTGAGAGTTTTAAAGTTAAAAGACAAAATTCAGGAGGTAATCTTGACAAATACCCTTTAAAAGTATTTGGGTCATGATTTTTATCTTTTACTTTTAATTCATAACTTTTTTAGTCAAATAATTATACTAACAAAATGATATTTATCAAAACTAAAAAGTAAAAATTTAGTGCATTCTTAAAAAAAAAATTCTCCATTATTTTAAGTTCTCAGGGAACCACCAATGAGAATAATACATTTACTATACGTTGCTTTTCTTCTGTTTGTCTTTAGAGGAAAAGAGATCGATGAGCGTACGTGGTCCCTTTATTCCCTTTTTACATGATTAGCTACTCGAATTTTCCAAACCTATTCTTTAATATTCCTTTGAAAACAAACAAATAAATTATTCAATTTTACTTTCACATTCATAATTTATTTGTTTGTTTTCAAAGGAATATTAAAGAATAGGCTGGGAAAATTCAAGTAGCTAATCCGCATTCGGATTAGCTTTCATCATAAATCTGCTCTTAGTTATTATCTTTTTATTATTATGATGGATGAACTGATAAGAGAAATTTAAGATAGAGTTTTTGGTGTATACTTTTTGCGGACGATATAGTTTTAGTTTATGAACATAGGTAATGAGTTAACCGTAAGTTAAAACTGTGGAGATAGACTCTCGAGACGAAGAGATTTAAGTTAAGTATGACGAAAACTGAATACATGCATTGTAGGTTTAGTAACTCAAGTAATCAGAGTGATGAAATTTCTTTAGATGGTGTGGAGATTGGGGCTTCTAGCAGGAAGTTTCGATACATTGGGTCTATAGTGCAGTACGAATGAGATATAAAAGAGGATATTCAACATAGGATTAAGGCATGGTGGGTTAAGTGGAAGAATGCTACGGGAGTTTTATGTGATGGCAAGATGCCTATTAAGTTGAAAAGAAAGTTCTATAAGACTGCAATCCGCCCAACTATGTTATATGGTAGTGAATGTTGGGCCATTAAGAGACAACATATATGTAAGATGAGTGTAGCAGAAATGCATATATTAAGATGAATGAGTGGTCATACGAGAATAGATTGCATAAGGAATGAAGTTATTCATAGTAAAGTAGGTGTAGCACAAATAGAAGATAAGGTGTGGAAAGGCCGCTTGAGGTGGTAAGGGCATGTCCAACGTAGACCGCTAGAAGTACCAGTTCGTGCTTTGGAGGACATTCTTATACCTAATACCAGGAGAGAGAGGGGTAGAACAAGAATTACGTAGACCGAAGTAGTTAGGAATTACATTCTACATCTAGGCCTTCAGGAAAATCTAATTTCAAACAAAGTTGCGTGAAAAAGTAAAAT
The DNA here is from genome assembly GCF_000414095.1 of Morus notabilis. NCBI lineage: Eukaryota > Viridiplantae > Streptophyta > Magnoliopsida > Rosales > Moraceae > Morus > Morus notabilis. The sequence continues at coordinate 599,804 of NW_010361298.1, read as the reverse complement.
TCATATAGCTGATCCCAATTAAGTTAGGATTAAGACTTGTTATTATTGTTTACTTTCACATACATACATGTGTGTGTGTATATATATATATATATATATATATCTATATATGTATGCATGACTGTCATTACTCTATGATTGATTCGCACGTCACCATAAACGTTGATACTTGATAGATACTAGCATTTCCAAACACCCCCAACTGCTATCAAAACTTTCTACTGATATTAATCCTCCCTTAAATCATCTGTCTATGTAAGGAAGCCATATATAGTAAAATACTAAAACAACATTAATGTCATGTGCAGATTAATTACAACTATATATATATTAGCCCTTCGCTGGCCTCAACAACTTACCCCTAATTGGAAAAACCAATTCCTTTCTTATTGCAAGTATGCTAATTTGTCATGGCACGGCACTGACTGTCTCTAACACATATACCTATTAAGGTATACTTTGGCTGTTTTCTGACTTTTATTTCTTTTTTTTTTTTTTTTTTTTTTTTTTTTTTTTTTTTTTTTTTTTTTTTTTTTTTTTTTTTTTTTAAAAAAAAATATATATATATATACACACTTATTAATGCTAATTGGTGAAGTCTTTTACACATTTTCAGTATATAGCAATAGTAACTAATCATAACTTTTTGACCCTAACCAATTACTATATAACTTTGATTGAAACGTTTTACCGGCAAAAGTGGTGCATTATTCAATGTTTCTCTTAACGCTAATTCGATCAGATTAAAATGGTATTAATTAAATGTGATATATTCTGTTTCTTTCTTTTTTTTTTTTTTTTGGACTTTTGCTTCTTTTTTAATGCTTATTTAATTACTCGGTCCATTTGAGAACTTAGTTTGAATATATATTAATTAATTCCTCTTTTTCACTAGTGCTATAGACATGGATCTATGGCTTTTCTTAAGGGAAAAATGGAAATTATTGGAAGTTGCCCATGTGCACATGTGATCTGATCATCATCTTGAATTGATAATACATATAATAAAGTATGACATTTCTAGCTAAATAATTCTCTTTTCCCTTCCCTATGAATCTATAACATTAGAGAAAGAGAAATGCACACAAAATTAAAATAAAAAAAAAGAAAAAAGAAAAAGAGTTTAATCAAAAGAGAGAAAAGGAAATAGCACATACTGAGGCCTAATTTAGAAAGAAAATTTTTGGGATTCAAAATATGAGAAATCTCTGCAATTTGGAACAAGGAAAATATAGGAATATAGGGTAGAGCATTCTGAGTGTTTGTGGTCCAGAATATTATTGTCGTTTTCACGGTCCAGATGTATTTCCACGTTGCAAAGTGACTGAAACTTTTTTTTTTAATATCATTATTATTGTTTCTTGCAAGCAATGAAAGAAATGCAATTGCACCAAAAAATTACTATAGTATTATCACTTTTCCATGTTTCCTTTTTTTTTTTTTTTTTTTAAATTTCCTTATGTTCGAATTGTGTACCACAATTTACCTGCAAAACCACTCGATTGAATTTCACATGCCATTCTCTCTACTCTCATCGCAATTCATAATTCTCAATCCAATATATATACTAGAGATAGAAATTCAAAAGCAAAAGTATTATTTTTCTTTTCATGATCAGTATATCTTCCCTCATTATATTTCATAATTCCATGCCTAAAAGTGGAATTTCAAATGCAAAAATAAGAGTACTATATATTCTACCGAACATATACATAGAAAATTGACCATAAACACTGAACTTTTACTGTAATGCGTCAAAAATCCAACTAGCTATTATTCATGTGATTTATACTTTTCATAAAAAAAAGACACATACACGAATGAGAACTAAGCAAATTAATCATATACCTAATATAAACTAAGCAGAATTCTAGGTTATAAGGTATTAAAAAATTCCCTATAATCAATAAGGTCCAAATTTCAATTATTAGAATCAATCATGAACAATATTCTTAACCATTAGATTAAAATAGAATCATATGAAATTTAATTAAGTGTGACTATTTAACCGAATTTAATTAATATTGGGCGATTAAAATAAAATTTCCTTTTTTTTTCACATCATACTATAGGATGTTAAAATATAAAACAATTGTTAGCTCACCTCCTAACAGCTTAAGCTTTTAGGATGGATTAGTAAACTAACATGGTATCAGAGCGGGAGGTCTTGAGTTCAAACTCCCGTAATTATACTCTTTATCTCCATTTAAAATTATCATGTGTTGGGTCTTTAATATATTTCAAACTTAAATATTCACGTGTTGGACTTTTCAATTAATTTATGAATAAACATTAATTCACGGGTTGTCTTCATTATATGTGTACCAGACTAAAAGCTCCAAAGGAAGCTTCACATATAGGCTATAGCGGACATTGAATAGTGAAAAAGAGATGTATCTTGTCCTTTAGTTTTCAGCAGCCATGTACGGTCTGAGTTTAGGTTTCAGTTCTAAGTTTATACAGTTAAAAATTTTTAAAAAATGTCACGTCTTAACTCGAAAACGAGTCCTTAAGCTTTCATCCGACGGCTACAAATTTTTCACAACAAACTTAAAAAAATCCTAACCACTCATTTATAATTATATTTCGCTCTTGATTCACATTTTTTTTTTTTAATTTTAAATTTTCTTGACGTGTATTGTTTTTCTTCGGTAGCTAAGATTCTTTTTTTTTTTTCCAAGATATAGCCATGTGAAATATGGCCGAGAGGTGGCATTGTTAAAAAACCAAGATCTAAACATAAAATAATGGAGATAAACCCGTAATTTGTAATGTTATAATAAATGAGAGCAGTTGATGACTAGTTCATGGCTAACTGAGGGAATCCAAATTTGATGGTACAAATGGAGACTAAAAATTGGCAAAGGCCAGCTAGAATTGGTCCCTTTTGACAGCTCTATCTCAACGACTCTCACACTATAAAAACATGCATTACACTTTCTATCCTCAATACATAACCAAATAAACTCTCTCCTCTCTCCACTATCAACTTTCTTTTTTTCTTTTTTTTCTCCAAATTTTTTCCGGAGAAAAATCGGTGGAAACCTAGACACATTGGCCGGAGCCACGGAATTTTCCGGCGATCCATGAGGAATCCGGGAGGCGGCGGCTCTCCTATGGGCCGTCCTTGGCCTCTAATGGCCTTGGCTCTTTCCATGCTTGTTGTTTCAAGCAATGTAGGTTCTACCTCTGCTCATGACCCTTACATATATAATTCTCCACCACCACCACCTTACGTATACAAGTCTCCTCCACCTCCATCACCTTCTCCGCCGCCGCCTTACGAGTACAAGTCCCCACCACCGCCATCGCCCTCTCCGCCTCCGCCTTATGAATACAAGTCCCCGCCTCCGCCATCGCCCTCACCGCCACCGCCATACTATTACAAGTCGCCTCCACCTCCTTCTCCTTCTCCACCACCACCTTACCACTACAAATCTCCACCACCACCAAAACACTCGGAAAAGCCACCATACTACTACAAGTCGCCTCCACCTCCATCTCCTTCCCCACCACCACCTTACTACTACAAATCTCCACCACCACCACCACCAAAACACTCGGAAAAGCCACCATACTACTACAAGTCACCACCTCCTCCGTCTCCTTCCCCACCACCACCTTACTACTATAAATCTCCTCCACCGCCGTCTCCTTCGCCTCCACCGCCTTACTACTACAAGTCACCGCCTCCTCCTTCACCATCACCGCCGCCGCCATATTACTACAAATCACCTCCACCGCCATCACACCCCGTGAAGCCACCCTACTACTACAAGTCTCCGCCCCCACCATCTCCCTCTCCTCCACCACCGTACCATTACACGTCCCCACCACCACCAAAACACTCAGAAAAGCCACCGTATTACTACACATCCCCACCACCACCATCGCCATCTCCACCACCACCTTACTACTACAAATCTCCACCACCACCGGTAAAGTATCCTCCACCAGTTTACTACTATAAGTCTCCACCACCGCCGTCACCATCTCCACCCCCGCCTTACTACTACAAGTCTCCGCCACCACCACCAAAGTCTCCTCCTTACTACTACCATTCTCCACCACCGCCTTACCATTACACGTCTCCGCCACCACCGGCAAAGTCTCCGCCTTATTACTACCACTCTCCGCCGCCACCTACGCCATACTACCCGCACCCGCACCCGCACCCGCACCCTCTGATAGTCAAGGTGGTCGGAAAGGTCTACTGCTACAGATGTTACGACTGGGCGTACCCGGAGAAGTCTCACGACAAGAAGCACCTCAAAGGTACGTTTTTCGCCTTACTATTTTTTTTTTTCTCTTCCCTTTCATAGGTTGTTATTTATTTTAGATAGGTTTTATTATTCTGAACCTATAAAAGCTTTATGAATTTTTTTTTTTTTTTTTGCTAGTCTATAAAACTTTATGATTTGGTCCCACCATTTTTTTTTTTTGGGGGCTAAGCGGTAAGCTAGATATATAAATTTACGTGGTCCCATTAGTTTTCATATATGTATTGTTGTTAGAAGAATAAGGATACTTATTATCCGGTCTTTATAGGGGTAATATTGTCATTTTGGAAACTTCATTACGAAAGTATTGTGTTGCCAAAAACACAAGTTTTATAAGTTGTATAAAGCAAAATATTAACGAACAAGTGTAATTATACGTAATATGAAGATATATAATATTTAAATACTTCAGTAAAATCTAGATCATATATCACTAGCACGTTAAACGCTTGTCGCATTAGGGATTTTTTTTTTTTTTTCACTTTTTTGTTTAACCAATAAAACCACATTTATTATTCTGATAATAGGTCATATTATCACTAGCACGTTAAACGCTTGTCGCATTAGGGATTTTTTTTTTTTTTTCACTTTTTTGTTTAACCAATAAAACCACATTTATTATTCTGATAATAGGTCATATTATCACTAGCACGTTAAGCGCTTGTCGCATTGTGATTTTTTTTTTTTTTCCACTTTTTTGTTGAAACAATAAAACCACATTTATTATTCTAATAATAAGTTACATGCATTTTGGTAAAGACAAGAGCCAGCAATTAACCATGTTTGACTTAGTGAAACATATATAGCAGCCAATAAAGTGGTGGTAACGTGGTCATCATTTGCCAATATATATTGTCGTATAATAATTGATTAATGATTGTCGTATATATGGTGTGCAGGCGCTGTGGTTGAGGTTACTTGCAAGGCAGGTGAGAAGGAGATCAAGGCCTACGGCAAGACAAAGATCAATGGCAAATACAGCGTCGCCGTTGAAGGCTATGACTACCACAAATACGGAGGCGAAGCCTGCACGGCCAAGCTCCACGCAGCCCCCAAGGGCTCTCCATGCAACATCCCAACCAAGCTCCACAAGGGCGACAAGGGTGCCAAGCTCAAGGTGAAGTCTAAGGACAAGTACGAGGTTGTGCTCTCGGCAAAGTCTTTTGCCTATGCTCCAAAGACCCCTTACAAGGAGTGCCACAAGCACAAGCCTGAGCACCCGCCTTACGTGTACAAGTCTCCGCCTCCACCGGCCCCAACTTACATCTACAAGTCTCCACCACCGCCGCCACCTTATGTTTACAAGTCACCACCCCCACCACCTCCAAAATACGTATACAAGTCTCCACCACCTCCTGTTTACTACTACAAGTCACCACCTCCGCCATCTCCTAAATATGTTTACAAGTCTCCACCGCCGCCGAATTATGTCTACAAGTCACCTCCTCCGCCACCTCCAAAGTACCTTTACAAGTCCCCACCACCTCCAACATACTACTACAAGTCTCCACCGCCACCCTCTCATTCCCCACCTCACCACCCTTACTACTATAAATCCCCACCACCACCATCACCATCTCCACCTCACCACCCTTACTACTACAAGTCTCCACCGCCACCCTCTCCTTCCCCACCACACCACCCGTACTACTATAAATCCCCACCACCACCATCACCATCTCCACCTCACCACCCTTACTACTACAAGTCTCCACCGCCACCCTCTCCTTCCCCACCACACCACCCGTACTACTATAAATCCCCACCACCACCATCACCATCTCCACCTCACCACCCTTACTACTACAAGTCTCCACCGCCACCCTCTCCTTCCCCACCACACCACCCGTACTACTATAAATCCCCACCACCACCATCACCATCTCCACCTCACCACCCTTACTACTACAAGTCTCCACCGCCACCCTCTCCTTCCCCACCACACCACCCGTACTACTATAAATCCCCACCACCACCATCACCATCTCCACCTCACCACCCTTACTACTACAAGTCTCCACCGCCACCCTCTCCTTCCCCACCTCACCACCCTTACTACTATAAATCCCCACCACCACCATCACCATCTCCACCTCACCACCCTTACTACTACAAGTCTCCACCGCCACCCTCTCCTTCCCCACCTCACCACCCTTACTACTATAAATCCCCACCACCACCATCACCATCTCCACCTCACCACCCTTACTACTACAAGTCTCCAACACCGCC
>NW_010361298.1:540517-593176 GCF_000414095.1 Morus notabilis | reverse complement strand
CCGCCATCTCCATCCCCACCTCACCACCCTTACTACTATAAATCCCCACCACCACCGTCGCCATCTCCACCTCAACACCCTTACTACTACAAGTCCCCGCCGCCGCCATCTCCATCCCCACCTCACCACCCTTACTACTATAAATCCCCACCACCACCGTCGCCATCTCCACCTCAACACCCTTACTACTACAAGTCCCCACCACCACCCTCTCCATCCCCACCTCACCACCCTTACTATTATAAATCACCACCACCACCATCACCTTCCCCTCCTCCACCGTACAACTATACATCCCCACCACCACCAAAACATGTAGAAAAGCCTCCCTACTACTACAACTCTCCACCCCCACCTTCTCCATCCCCACCTCACCACCCTTACTACTATAAATCTCCACCACCACCATCACCATCTCCTCCACCACCATACTACTACAAGTCCCCACCACCACCGTCGCCATCTCCACCTCACCACCCTTACTACTACATGTCTCCACCGCCGCCCTCTCCTTCCCCACCTCACCACCCTTACTACTATAAATCCCCACCCCCACCATCACCCTCTCCTCCACCACCATACTACTACAAGTCTCCACCACCGCCCTCTCCATCCCCACCTCACCACCCTTACTACTATAAATCCCCACCACCACCGTCGCCATCTCCACCTCAACACCCTTCCTACTACAAGTCCCCGCCCCCGCCATCTCCATCCCCACCTCACCACCCTTACTACTATAAATCACCACCACCACCCTCTCCATCCCCACCACCACCACCCTCTCCATCCCCACCTCACCACCCTTACTATTATAAATCCCCACCACCACCATCCCCATCTCCTCCACCACCATATTACTACAAGTCTCCTCCACCGCCATCACCTTCCCCTCCTCCACCGTACCACTACACATCCCCACCACCACCAAAACATGTAGAAAAGCCTCCCTACCACTACGAGTCTCCACCCCCTCCCTCACCCTCTACTCCCCCACCATACCACTACACTTCCCCACCTCCTCCTTCACCATCTCCACCGCCCCCGTATTACTACATATCGCCCCCTCCACCGGTGAAATCACCGCCACCTCCCGTTTACAGTTACGCTTCCCCACCACCTCCGACACACTATTAGGGCCAAAACTTCCAGTCCAATACCAATACCGCTCATGTAAGTGAAACTTAACTGATTTATTACTAGTGTAATCTAAATATTTTTGGTTAATTTGGACAATCATGATAATTAATATATTACACGCAGTTAATTGTTTTTTTTGTTGGCTATTACAAATTGCAGGTTTTAGTTTGAAAAGTGGAATAAAAGAAGTCTCCATTAGGGCACACCAAGCTTACAATCCAAGTTCATTCAATAAGGATCTGGCAATACCATCCCTGAGAAATGACCTACATATTTCAACTTCTGTGGTGACAGCAATATTGCAATTACTTTTGTTGTTTTCTATAAGTTGGAGTAATAAAAATTAAGAAAAATGTGGGGATTGGAGATTAAGCTAGGGTATATGAACGTTGCTTGGTTCATGCGTCACTTTGGCCGTCTGATTTCCAAAAATTACTTTTTTTTTTAATATATAGAGTATTCACATAATTTTATTATTGTATAGAACTAGTCATGTGGCCATGTAACTGTACGGTACCGTTTTGGACTTCTATTTATTTGTGGAGATCACGATCATATATATGTTTGTCAAAGCTTCCTGTATGCCTTTTAGGCTCCGAGATTGTTAGTAATAAAGGAAGACATCTCTGTTTTTCAGAAGTTTCTTATATATGATTTAGCCCTCGTTCATTTCACCAATTCAAGTTTTCAATTTCAGTTTTGCTTCAGTTAAAAGCTCTCACAAAAAGTCGCATCTAACTTTTTCTGCTACAGTGAAAAGCTCTCACATAAAATCACATCTCAACTCGAATCCGCGAACTGAAAGAGGCCTTAATTTGCTGCATTTTAACTTTGGCATTTCATCATATATACCTCTCAAATTGTTCTCTTTGTCGGATAGATCAATCCTTATATGTTTTGACCATGATATGTGCATATCTACATTTCTTCTTCTTTATCATTGTTTTGTTTTGTTTTGTTTTATTGTTTTCTTTTTGGCCATTGCGAGGATATTATTAGTGGTCATAGCTTTTTCCCTCTAGTGCGATCTATTCCTGATGATCTATCCTTCCTGTCGTTCCTTATAATGGAAAGAAACAAAATCCACAAAGATTAATTTGCAGAGACTTGAAGAAAGATATACATATATATATATATATATAATACCAAACAGTCCATGTAAAATATATCATACTTTCTGAAAGGAGGGTTATATTGGAAGACAGGCATACAACTGAATAATAGTGAAGTTAGTGGATTGTGGGCCCTTCTAAGTCGTCCCTTGTTTTGGTTTTTGAAGTAACTACACGAAATAATCATTTTCTAAACTCAATGTTTCGAATATTTCCTTAATTAAACAATCTTATCCATTGGTCCACCTTATGGTTATTGAGATAATATCATTCCAAGTATATTCTTTTTTGTGTGGCTGGTTATAAATTTGTATAACTAACTTTATGAGTGGGATGGAAATGTCATTATAAGTTAGTTTACAGACTTATGTGTAAATATGTCAAGTTCTTTGCTACATTTACTATAATATTTGGACATATATGTAATTAACTCTTGGTTTCTTTCATACATTACTTTTCTATAAAAAAAAAAACGGGAAAAAAAAAAAAAAAAAAAAAAAAAAAAAAAAAAACCTTACACATAAGGATCAATTTTGAACGTGTGATTTTCATCAAATTCATTTGATATGATCTTAAGGTAATCAAAGGATCAAAATTATATCCTAATATTTGGTAATATAGAAATGTCCTTTCCTATATTATTTTCTCTTTATATGCTAAATACTCTATTCTAAAACTTGGATCGAAAATCAAAAGATATACCCTAATTAGAAGAATAGAGATCAATGAGGGTTAGGTCAAATTATGTTGAGGACTTCTAACATTGATATAGGTGTAATATATTAAGACATATATCACGTATCTCTTCACTAATAATTACATCACGAATTAAATATATATATTGCTTTTTTATTGTCTTTTGTTTATAAAAAATGCTTAGGAGTATCATCGATCGGTGTTAAGCACCACTACTAATAAAACGTGAGTTTCACGTTGCAGGATTCATATTCTATTAATAGGTGATGCTGACCAGTACCGTTAGTCTCCAATATGGCATTGTTCTTTGTTTATTGATGATAACTTGCCCCTCAAGACACATATTTATCGCCCTAAAATAAACAAATATTAGTGTAATAGTCTACATCATTTTCAATCAGTTGTTGTGGGAAAATGACTTTTGTTTCATGCTTTATCCTACAAAGTAAACTAGAGATTCCGCAAATCATAAAGTGGGAGCAGGTGAAACTCACAGCTGGAAATCGTTAACCCATGTATTATTGTCAATTTGCCATTCTTGCTAATAATTTTTTTTTTTTTTTGGGTGAGAAATAATAATTTATCTCTTGAACTATAACAAATGTACACACTGATTGCAAGTTGACAAGTCAAAAGTGCGGAGTTGTCGCCCACTTGAAATTTTCATGATAAATCAGCTTTGTTGTCGTTTTCTTTTTGGCCTCGTACGATTCATGTGCATTTTTCTCTTGTATATGCTTTTAATTTGGAAGGGTCTAAATGTCAGTACCTTGTTTGGTTTATGAGATTAATATTCTTTTGTACACGTTTGCTGTGTGCTTAATTAATGTATCAATTACACTAAACCAAAAGAAAAAAGAAAAAAGAAAGAAAGAAAGAAAGAAAGAATTCGGAAATTAAAAAAAAAGACTTTCTAATATATAAATTCAGAAGAAGTTCGATGTGATTCGCTAATTTGAGTTTGTTAATTTAAATTTTTAATTTAAGTTGAGATATAATTTTATGTGAGAATTTTTTATTATAATAAAAAAATTAAATGTGATTATTTTTTAAAAAAATTTATTGTAATAAAACTTAAATTTTAAACTCAAATTGATGAAATGAATAAGATCAATTAACACTTGAAAAGCCAGCCGCCTCTAAAGCAAACAAAATGATGACTTCATTGTTCAACGTCATGATCAATTATTAGTTGGTTTATTATTATACCTTTATAATTCGTTGGCAACCACTTTATTAATTATTCATGGTCCGTTTAATTTATTAATTTAAATTTTTAATTTGAATTAAAATATAATTTTATGTAAAAATTTTTTATTATAATAAAAAAATTAAATGTGATTATTTTTTAAAATTTTTTATTATAATAAAACTCAAATCATAATATAAACAAAGTCTCATATGTTTTCTTTGTGCATGGTTGGATCAGTGCATGAGTCTGTCTCAGCAATTAAAAATAAATAAATAAACATAGAATTGTAGCAGTAAGACAAACAATAGCTCTACTTGATAGACTTAGCTGTACTATTTAATAACAAACAACGAAAGTTACTTCCTTTTCAATATTTACAATGTATTTGCTATTAAAGCGTTATTTACATAATAGTGGCCATGTTTCTGATGTAGCGGAAGCTTCAAAGATCGTAACAACGGAATAAAAGATAAATTAATTAATCTGTTGATTCACACATAATATTAAAAAAAAATAGCTTCAAAAATTGTTGATTCACACAAAATACCAGAATTTGAAAAAAAGAAAATTGAGAGAAATTTTGAAATTTTTATTCAATTGAATTGATTTCATCACAAGAGGACATCTAAATATATAGGCAAAATATAAATGGGAAACAAGCCGATTCTTAAAAATAATAATAATAAAATAAAGGAAAATTTTGAATTGAAAATTAAATTGAAACTATTAAACACAAAGAAAAAGGAAACGCAATTAGAATTAGAATCTGAATTTCTTAAGTCAACTTATTACGAAAACAAAAATTACTAAAAATGGAAAGAAGAAAAAAAAAAAAAAAAAAAAAAAAGCCCTTTTGGGGGCCTAAACGATAAAATTTGTCCGAAAAACATCACACATTGTGGCGAAGCTAACTTCACATGAGTCTTGTCCATTGGGCTGTTTTCACTTAGAAAATACATATTTTTCGTCAAAATCTGATAGCGTCAAAAGATCCCTTGAAAACTAAAAAATTTACCTTATTTGTCTTTAAGATATTCCCAATGCACCATAAAAACTAGATCTTTCTGCACCACATCAGTTTCTCTAACTGTCAATGTATCTTGTAGCGATTGATCAAAAGTGGTTGACTTTCTCTGGCAGTTGGTGTAGCTAAGTTGTGATTGACCAAAAGTGTTGTTCGCAGCAAAGAGTTAGTGATTAGTATTTACATTACCAATAACATGCAGAGCTTGATGCTTTTTCAGATTGCAGGATCATAGAGGCGCCGAGCAATTGAGTAACGGTATATTGAGAGCCGTTTAGAAAGTGTATTTGAATTATGATTTGAGTTTTGATTCAAATTTTTTGTGAGAAAATTATTAGCAGAAAACTTTTTAATTCAAATTCTTTGTGAGAGGAAAATACTGTAACAAAATAATAATTTGAGTTTTGAGTATATATACCAAATAACCCATTATACTCCACACGTGTATAATCTTATATATAACTTGGGATTTGTATGAGATGCTTTGCTGTATTTGATGTGTGTGCAAAACTTTTTATTTATGATATTCTATCTTGATAAAGAGAAAAGTAATTATATCATAGTTCTAATTTAGTGCAACCGGCTCAATCGGCTTCCGAATAGCTAAATGAATCAATGTGTGTGCTTTTAGAATACAATAATCTTAGGTTCTTAGTGCCGCTAAGATATGTAAAAATCATTTTCACCGTGTTAAGGTGTGCACAAAGACCTACACTATACATAATATCCGGCCTACTTGCAATTAAGTAAAGTGAATAACCGATCATACATCGATATTTAGTGATGTCTACCGCTTTGCTACTTTCATCGTTATTCAGCTTGATTGAAGAGCTCATTGGAGCAATCTTGGGCTATAGATCATCCATATCAAACTTTTTGAATAGAACCCTTACATACTTGGCTTGATTGATGAAAATGCCTTCTTTTATTTGTTTGATTTGAACGCCAAGAAAGAAGTTAAGTTCTCCTATCATACTCATCTAAAAGTCATTGTGCATACACTTAGAAAATTCTTCACACAGATAGACATTAGTAGAACTAAAAATGATATCATCAACATAAATTTGAACAATAATCATATCATTGTAAAAAGAGTAATATTCGCTTTTCTCATTGAAAAGCTATTTTGAAGCAAAAATTTACTAACTGGACGTTTGGTTGATGGATTCAGAATCATTCTAGATTTACGTGTGTTTATTGTGAGAGAAAATACTATAGCGAGCTACGAACCATAATCCAAACCATGACACGAATCTACCAACCAAACGCACTAAGTCTTAGAATCCATTAGGATACTTATGATCTTAAACTGCTTTAAGAACTTGCTTTAAACTGTATAAAGCATTTCTCAATTTGAAAACATAATCTGGATACTTATGATCTTAAAAACCTGGTGGTTGTTATACATATACTTCATCTAAAATGTAACCATTTAGGAATGTACTTTTGATATCCATTTGATAAAGAGTAAAGCCTTTATAGCATGCAAAAGCAAGTAACATCCTAATGAATTCTAATCTAGCAACCGGTTCGAAAGTCTCTTCATAATCGATTCCTTCTTCTTGATTGAAACCTTAGGTCACTAATGTAGCCTTGTTTGTTACAATCACACCGTGCTCATCCCACTTGTTCCGAAAGACCCATTTAGTGCTAATCACAGATTGAGAACTAGACCTAAGAACTAATTCCTACACACCACTTCTTTCAAAATTTATTTAGCTCTTCTTGCATTGCTAAACTCCAAAACTCATCAATTTTCGGCATCTGTAAAACTTTTTGGTTCAATTTGAGAAAGAAAAGCTAAATTGTTGCAAATATTTTTAAGTGATGATCTAATTCTCACTCCTTGTGAAATGTCACCTAAAAATTTTATCTTGAGGATGATAGGGATGATATTTCCATTCCTTTGGTAGTTGGTATGATGAGCTCTCCTTTAAATCTTCATCTTGTTGCTCTTGGTATTGTGAAGATTATGGTGTTTTTGTTTATTCCTTTGATTCCTCTTTCTCCTTCCTTTGATTCCTCTTTCTTTTTGTCTCTTAACTCCATGTTGTTCATTTGATGCTCCAACTCTTAATCATCATCATCAGATTCAACATGCATAGATTCCTCTACTACAAGAGTTCTTTTGTTAAACACTCTATAAGCTTTACTAGTAGTAGAATAGCCAAGAAAAATTTCAACTTCAGATTTTGCATCAAATTTTTCCAAATTATCTTTGGTGTTTAAAATAAAGTATTTGCATCCAAAGACTCTAAAATAACTAATGTTGGGTTTTCTACCATTCCAAAACTCATAAGGATTTTATCCATTTTGGGTCCAATGAGAGGTATTAATGGCTCCGGCCTAAAAATATTTTGGTAACCCATTTTCATTCAATATAGACCTAGCCATTTTTTCATAAAACTCTATTTTTTCTTTCAACAACGTCATATTGTTGAGGGGTTCTTTGTGCCGAAAAATTATATTCATACCCTTTTTCATTACAAATTAATTCAAAAGAATGATTGTCAAATTCTCCACCATGATCACTTCTAATAGAAGTAATCATATAACCTTGCGCATTTTGAACATTTTTACAAAAATATGAAAAAGTTCTCATGACTCATCTTTTGTTGTTAAAAATAAAACCAATGTATATCTAAAAAAATCATCAACAATCACAAAGGCATAATGTTTACTATCAAGACTAGTTAGCGACTTCTCTTTGCTTCTCTTCATCGGATTCTTCAAGATCAAGCTCATCCCATGTAGCCTGAAGCACTTTTTTAATTCTTCGTTCTTGTTTCCTTTCTTACTATGTTTCTTCTTAAGTGGACACTCTGGCCTCTTATTTCCAGTTTCTTGCAATCAAAACAAATGATTCCATCCTTCTTTGATTTTTCTCCTTTATCTTCACTCTTCTTGGTTCTCTTGCCTTGATTGAACTTCTTGTAAAATTTCTTGTACTTCTTCGCAAAGAAAAGCATCATATCCAAGTTACTTTGATCAAAAAAAGTATCTTCATTTTCATCATCTTCTTCTTCTTCTTGGATAGATGCTTTTAAGGCAATTCCTTTCTCCTTTATCTTCACTTTTTTAGTTCTTCTTAATTTTGTTTCCTTGTGATCTCATAAGTCATCAACAATTCAATTGGTTCTTCAATTGGAAGAGTGGTGAGATCTTTGGCTTCCTCCAATGTTGTCCTCTTTACATGCCAAGATGATCTATCAACTCGCTTGTGGAAAATGATCTACCAAGAGATTTCAAACCATTAATGATATCTGTAAATCTATTATACATTTATGTAATAGACTCATGCTCTTTCATTTTAAACATTTCATAATCATGAATAAGATAGTTAATTTTTGTCTACTTCACTTGATTAGTTCCCTCATGAACAACTTCAACTGTGTGCCAAATGCTTTGAGCGGATTTACAAGATGATATTCTATTAAATTCATCTTTGTCTATGGCACAATAGAGAATGTTAATGGCTCTAGCATTCAAGGACAAATTGTTCTTGTTATCATCACTCCATTCCTTAGGTTCTTTAGGAACCGTTTTACCATCAACGGTTTTGGTTGGCACAAATGGACTATTTTGAACCACTTCCCGCAAACAATAATCAATAGATTGCAAGTAAATTTTCATTCTAGCTTTCCAATTATTATAATCACTCCCATTGAAAAGTGGAGGTCTATTTGTAGCATGACCTTTCATGTTTTAAAAGTTTTGAGTAGTCATGCTCAAGATTGTTAAATCTTTTTAAGAAAATTGAGCACATACGCTTTGATACCAATTGTTATCCCAAGATTGACTATCCAAGAGGAGGGTGAATTGGATTTTAAAAGATTTTTAAAAAAATTATTATAATTATTGAAAAATTAGAGCAAATAGCAATGATAAACTCAACACAGTAATTTATCGAACACTTAGTATGCGAAAACTCAAGCACTTCAAAGAATACAAGAAACTTAATAAATCTAAAATCAAGATGCAAATCAATCGAGATATAAGACCAATTGAAAAGTAAATTAGGGAAATTTAAAGAGATTAAGAGAAAAAGAGAGCAAACACAATTTATAGTGGTTCGGCAGTATGCCTACATCCACTGTCGCCATGCAAACTACCGCTTTACCTCTTCCACTATATTTGATCGTCTTTTCAGCTTGATCACTCCAATACAAAGACGGTGACTTCTTCAATCCAAGGCTCACCACAACTTCTTATGATCGCCAAACATTAACTTAGGATGTTGGCTATCCTTTACACACCAAATTACAAGGGATTGGCATCCTAAAACTTTGATGGAATAATAAAATTTTAAGGCTAGATCACTTAAAAAGATTTACCTCAACTTTGTTTTATTACAAGTAGAGTGCTAGGAGATGTTTTTTACACTAAAGCAAGAATAATCTCAAGTTTGGCTTAAAGTGTGTTTTGAAAGCTCAATATCATGAAGATTAATGCAAGTTGAGTTTAAGGATGTTTTGATACTATTTTGGAGCTTTTAGAAATGTTCAACAACCATTTTTGACAAGAAAATACCCAATATCAAAAACCTCAAAATAGAGCCGTATGGGTTCGTGTCTAAGCTAATGGCTAGTTTCAACTAGCCGTTGAACATGCCGGGTTAATCGGATGTATCCGTCTGGTTAACCGGATGACTACTACACAACCACTATAAGTGACTTTTCAGAGGGTTTAAAAATTTTATTTTAAAGCAATTTTCATGCATAAGCCTCCTTTTAACCTTATAAAACATCTTAGAATTTTTCATAATTTTGAAAGAATTTTCCATAATTAACAAATGAATTTTGAATTAACAAATGAATTTTGAATTTCACCACACATTACCGACCGTTGTATTCTGCATTGGCAAATCAACAAAACTGATTTTTTGCGGTGACAGCATGTTGATTGTGTTAGAGACACTAGTGACACTATTGATAATCAGCAGCCATCTGATCCATCCTATTTGAATTTAGGGAATGAGAATTAATTTAGACGAAAAATACTTGATTTTTGCTGGTCTGTTACTATTAGGTGATGTTTAGTATATATGGGTTCTGTTAACTTACGGTCTAAATCTATGGGTTTAGTTTTATTATAGTATTTTTGTAACGACCTGACTGCTCGATCATTAATTAACTTAGTTAAACATTTTAAAACTCTAAATTACTCGTATCAAACTCTATGGACTTGTAAAATTTTGAATATATATATTTTTTGAAATGTAACATATTTCTGACGAGCCATAAGAGTTAAATGATAATAATAGATACACATATAAAAAGCTTCGAAACAATTTTAGCAAAAACTAGATTAAAATTTTTTAACCAAATACTCAATTGCACACTTCGTACAGGAGAACGTAACGTTACGGTATATACTTAAAATTCAAGATCATAAGTGTTTAATCAATTTATCGTGCATCGGAAACATCTCTAACTTAGTGTATTTCTTTTGGTTTTTGGCAGCATTACTCCTTAAATTTTCGTCGTCACGACTTGGTCTTTTTTTCTTCTTTTTGTTCTTTCTTTTTACCAGTGCCATCTCTAAATTATTAAATTTTGCATTTGGTTTGACTATTTCTGTAAAATCTCAAGTTGTTGGGCAATAGGCATACGACTAGTTTGTTAAAAGTCACAAGTACATTGTCAATTTTTGGGTGAGGGACCAAAGTTGTCGTAAACATACAAGTAAATTCAGGGTCGGTTGAAGAGCTCATAAGGGATTGTGGGTTTACCAAATTTTAAATTGTGCTTGGTCTTTTGTTGGTAACCTAGTGGGTAACCATAGGTAACCGGGTCCGTTTTAGGCCCAACTCACATCCAATTTAGCCCAAACTTTTGAGCTCCCATGTAAACATTAAACTAAGTCTATAATCTGGTCTTAGGTTTGAAAATACATCTCTAAGTCTAAGAGACTATTTTACCCAATAATTGTCAAAAAGGTAATTTTACCCCTCTCTTTATTCCGAGCCTTGCTCCTAGAGTTTTTCTCCACACTTATTATTTTTGTTTTGTGTCTAGCTCTTCATACAAAGCTTAAGGTATTTCATAAGGTCAAGATAGTCTTCTTTGCTCTGTTGTTGGAGACCATTGCAGTGCTCTCTTACTACTCGAGAGAGCTGTACTGCACCTCCACCTCCACCCTTGTAAGAAATTCAACCTCATGTGGCTTGACTTGTCACTAAATAGGCTTCCGTTCTTTGCTCCCACATTATATGGCCATAGTTTTAAGTCCCTAAACCTATAAAATACTTTGCACATAGATATGCTGGAGTGTTTTCATATATGTGATTTAATGGAAGAATCTTTATCTTTTTCATGTCAAGACTTTGTGATTTAATGGAAGAATCTTTATCTTTTTCATGTCAAGACTGGTTTGAAGTTGTTTTTGTTTTTATTTTTCATATTTTTCGAGAAAGAAAAAATAAAAACGTGAGAGAAACGGTGTTTGGTATAATTAAAGACAAAAAATAGAAATGAAAATAATTTTTTAGTTTAGTATAAAATGGAAGAGAAATGAAAAACGACTTTTAGTCGTTTTTTTATTTTTTGTTTCCGTTTTCTCCTCTCTCGAGTAGAGAAAGAGAGAGAGAGACATTAATGGATTTTTTTATACTGAAAATAATCTCCTGATAAAACTACCAAATGCATTTTTAAAAATGATTTCTGTCTGAGATTGAAAACGTTTTCATTTCCATTTTCATATAAAAAATAAAATCACATTGGAACAAGTTCCAAATGCGCCTTATTTTATGTTTCATATAAACAAGTGCCCAAGAGGGTTGTTTTGGCTATTAGTTACCAGCTTAGGTGTCTATACTAGCTCTGTATGACTTATACTTAGGTTTTGGTTATGCTACAGATGCCTCAAAATCTGGCGTTGCTCAAGAGATGTTGCAAAACACGATGCGCCGAGCAAGTAAAGTCATGACGGAGTAAGAAGCAAGCAGTCTTGGGGTCACAAAGGAAACTACTTGGGAAGAGGTTATGAAGGTCAGTATTGCATTCTGAGGTTATTTGTGTTAGAAGTGTGTATATATAAACCAAAACAGAAACGAACAAGATGAATATTATTGACTAGAAATTTCAGTGGAAATATAAATTGTTACAACTAAATTGAACCTCAAACAAAGAATGGATTCTGAACAAAAGTACGTTGAGGCATGTAGCAGTTACAATTTCTTAAAACAGTTTCGCCCATTCTACGGGTGTTTGAGTTTCGTGCAAGCACCTGTTTCTCAGGATACAACGACGTCGAGTAAATCTTCAGTATGAAAGAACCACTCTAGCAAACGCTAACTGCATCTCCACTCTATCACCAGAATGCCTAAAACACTCTAAGAACAGAAATGAGAGCAGAAGAGGAGCAAAGCTTTTGATTGTTGTTTGTTTCCAAATGGTTGAAGAGAGCTCCTTATAAAGACTGCTGCATGGGATGTTACAAAGCTAGAATAATGGTGAATTAATCTAAATTTATTATCAGAATAATGGAAATTTAATTTAGAGGTTACAAACCCCTGCACATCCACATAAACCTGCTCTAAGGTATGTCCACATTGTAAAACGTGCAGCAGTTTCATGTTTCATGCTCATAAATCCAGAGTTAAACTAAGCAATAATGTTGCAATTTACTGAATCATAAACCCTACACTAATGCACAAAACTCGTGCGGACAAGTCTAACGGATCGACATTCGCGTCGCCCACATGTGTGGGTGCACACATTGGGGCCCTAACTCACCGGCCCGATGATTCGCACCCCGTGCACTTGAGAGAGCATCTTGGGTGAACATTCTTACCCAAGCTTGAGGGTGCAATCTCTTATAAACTTCATTAAGCTTTAATCTCTTTCTCATGTGGGACTCTTATCCAACTTTCTAATAGTCACACTTAGAGCATCAATTTCTCATTCACCCAAACATAGTAAAACCATATTTTTCCAACAATTTGCACTATTTTTATCAATAATGACGAAGCAAGGCTCAAAAAATACGATGCGTTATTTGAGAGGAACACAACAAGCGGGAGCTTTTATGTTTAATCAAAGGTTCACAGGGCTAAGGAATGTTTAGAGTCCTCCAATCTAGAGATGCAACAATAGGCTAGGGCCCATGGGCCGGCCCAGGCCCATCCTAACACAGTGACGGGCCGGGCTAGCACTGTCTGTCACTGTTTAAGGCACGGTCCAGCCCATAAAATATTGGTGGGCTGGGCTGGGCCAACATATATCGGCCCATGGGCCGGCCCGACACGGCTCATGAAAATCATGGGCCATATCAGGCTGACCGGACCGTCTAGGCCCATGATGGGCCGGCCCAACCCGGCTCATCTAGGCCCATAATATCTTCATTTTTTTATTTTTTAGTAATTTTGTAAACATTTTATGTATAATTATCCTGATTATACTCTTTTTTTCTTACCAAGGTTTTGTCCTATTGGGTTTTTCTTAGAAAGATTTTTATTTAATGAGGTAATCGTAAATAAAATATTCATTTTCATATTTCCATTGACTATTCAAACTTATATATTTATTAACTTGTTTAAAAATTCAAAATTAAAAATTAAAAATTAAAAATTAAAAATTAAAAATTAAAAAATTAAAAATTACATGCTTAGATGGGCTGGCCCATCTAAACCTATGATGAGCCAAGATGGGCCTTTAGTGGACCAGCCCATTCAAGGCACATGGCACGCCCATCTTCACCCACGGTACAGCCCAATCTGACCCACGTAAAATTGGCCCATGGTGTAGGCTGGGCCGAGGTCATTCTTATACGGCCCGGTCCGGCCCAGTCTAAGAAATTCGTGGGCTGGGCGGGCCCGGCTCGCGTGGGCCTAAGGAGAATGAGCCGGGCCGGCCCATTCCTACATCTCTACTCCGATCGCGACAAAGGTCAAGGTACAACTCCTAGTTGAGAATAAAGTACAAGGTTCTTCTTCTCTTTGCATTTATGTCCCTTGCCTTGTTTTGTAATTAAGCTAATATTCCATTGCATTAATGCCCCTATAGATGGAAGATAATTGTATCATAATTTCGCTCCCAGCATTCTCTTTTTTCCCGAGTTAAAGGAAAAGAAAATATGGTGAATGAGTTTAGGGGATGTTTGTTTCATGTATTCGTCTCTAATTTTAAATCATGATTCATAGTTCTTTACGGTATTTTTTTCTCACAAAAAATACACGTAAAACGAGAATAATTTTGAATCATGATTCTGAATTTATGAACTAAACGTCCACTTAATTGGTAGGATCTCATGTTACGTTGAACCAATAGTTGCAAAAGTGGTCAAAGTATTGATTTGAATTTTGATTTAACTATAGAGACCCATGTACCAATTTATCGTGCATTGGAAACATCTCTAACTTAGTGTATATCTTTCGGTTTTTGGCAGCATTACTCCTTAAATTATCATCGTCACGACTTGGTCTTTTTCCTTTTTTTTTTTCCTTTCTTTTTACCAGTTCCGTCTCTAAATTATTATATTTCGCATCTGATTTGACTATTTCTGTAAAATCTCAAGTTGCTGGGCAATAGGCTTACGACTAGTTTGTTAAAAGTCACAAGTACATTGTCAATTTTTGGGTGAGGGACCAAAGTTGTCGTAAACATACAAGTAAATTCAGGGCCGGTTGTACTAGCAAAAAAAAAAACAAAAAAATCAGGGCTAGTTGGTTGAAAAATGGAGGTACTGTAGGGGCCTATTTATCATGTTCTGTAAATTTCAGGGATTGTTGTCGCAAAAAAAAAAAAAAAAAAAAAAGCACTATTCCTCCTTGCAGTAACGGACTTTATTGGTCACATGGTGAACGTCTTAATAATCTTTTCTCAACCTATAGGTATCGACTCTGTTTATTTTACCGATTTAAGTTTTATTATAGTAAAAGATTATCAGAAACAGTCACATTTAACTTTTTTACTATAATAAAAAATTCTCACATAAAGTCACATCTCAATTTGAATTAGCGAACTAAACGGACCCATTATAATTTTCTTGCAATTTGGTATGACGGTAGAACCCATCTTATAAAATTCTAGTTAGATATAAATGAAAAGGGTATTGTGAAAATTTGTTAAATCATGTGTATTTAAATTATTAATCTTACTATCACATGCATCTCATAATGCAGAACCATGTGGAATTTATTTATTTATTTATTTTTATTATTATTTTTTTAATTTTTAATTTTTTTTTGTAGTGAGACGTAACAATAATTTTTTAAGACGTAACAATAATTTTTTAAGCATTGGATGCTTCCTTTCATTGGATTCTATTATAGATAGATATAACTTGGTAATGGCAGTCGCAAAACTTTAATAACTTTTTTTTAATATTAGTATATTTCCTTTACGACTCTATTTGCAAAGCCCTCACTGGAATAACATCAATATGAGTTGTTGATTTAAAGAACATGAAAGCAAGCTCTATTAATGTAATGATAGCACTTTCATGGTACGCTTTTTCCTCTTTTGATGATATATTATATATTATAGAAAAGAGGAAAAAAAAAAAGAGAGATTTTTCAATAGGATTAGAAAAAATAAACTACCAGTAGTTCTTTATTTTCAGACGTTAGATTTATATAAAAAAAATTGTTTATTTTTCATACTTTTTTAATTTGATGTGATTTTAATTAGATCCAATGCTCATAAATTAACACTACTAGTAGGACTGTCTTATCAAAGAAATTCTAAACGAAAAAAAAATTGAAAAGAGGCTTTATGGTGTTGGCTTATGTGTATTTTTTTAGTGGTGGAAAATGTTAGCCAAAAATATAGAAAATACAAAGAAGAAGAACAACTTTTGCAAGATCAAAATAACGAAATTGTACAACACTAATTTAATCTTTCTACCAAACTCGGAAAATAAAAGCGCAAGGATGAATACTCGATTTTGATCTCCTCGTGATGGAAAACACAAATCCATCAAGACCCGTCTCAAAATTCAATTGGACCCCTTTTCAAAATAGGCTTCAAAATAAGCCTTTAATATGGCTTTACAAGCCATTTTCTAACCGAAAATAAAGATTTACCACCATAAAAAAGATATAATATAATGTGTTACATAAAGGTGAAGAATCCTTTTCATCATTATGATTCACATACTTGCCAACAATTAAATCAAAGCCCAACCACTTGGGGAAAAAAAAGAAAAATAAATGAAAATATGTTACATTGGCTCTTTTGTTTTTACTAGGAAAATTACAAATATTGTTGAGAGAGGAATAAGAAAAAAGATGAAGGATAGGAGCAACATGATTTGTCGATAATTCGATTTCTGCATTAAGGGAATGTGTTCGAGAGCGACGAAATTTTGTAACAAAAACATGTGCCATATTAATAAAAAAAGGAAAAAAAATAATAGGCTGCATGAAATTCTGAACTGATCTTCACCAAATTTAATTGAATTTGTATATTTTCTTAGTATTAATTTTAATGTTTAAAGATGCGTCATATCGGTTTTTGAGAAAATTGTTGACTTACTTTTAAAAGTACATAAATATGGACTTAGATCCTTTTAAGAATAAGGAGTAAAAATTAAAATTTATACATTTTAAGGGATATTTATCAATATTTCTCGTTAGATTTCTTTATACTCTACCATAAAATTTCCATAGAAGTGTATATTTCTCTGTAAAAAATTAAAAATCAATGAGCCTATGCAAGTTCAGGCTTTTCTTTTAAAAAAAAAAAAAAAAAATTACACGAATTCTCTAAACAGTTTTGAATACTAGTGGTCCTATTTTCTTTCTTCATTTCCTTCTTTCTTTAAGCTTTTTTTTTTTCACCTTGAACCTTTCATTACATTGATTTAAAAAACATTGATAATTCTAATATCCAGAATTTGCCTTGGAAGATCATTGAGGGCCGATGAATTAATATTCTGCCCCGTTTGTTTCATTAGTTTAAGTTACCATAATTTGAGCACCTAAAATGTCCCCCTTGTTACAGCAACAGTGACTACTTTGTAAGATCATTTAAGAGCCCGTTTGGTTCATGGATTAAAACTATGAGATTAAAATTATTTTTAATTTACGTGTATTTTTTGTAAGAGAAAATATTATAACGAACCTGAACTATGATTTAAATCAAAGAACGAATCCTCTAACTGACATACATTTTTAATTACTTAATTTGTGGTCAAGCAGCACAAACTACCAGCGGACCATTCATCACGGTGATCATGTCAAATCACCAGAAAGGTTTTTCTTTTCCTTCTATTTATTTTATTTTACTATCCACAGTTACCCTATGTCAAGTGTTGTTCCGGTGTTAAATTACCCCGTTCATTTTGCTAATTCGAGTTTAGAATTCGAGTTTTGCTACAGTAAAAAGTTTTCATAAACAGTCACATCTAACTTTTTTACTACAGTAAAAAGCTCTCATATAAAATCACATCTCAATTCGAATCAACGAACTAAACGGGCCTTAGTAATTTTACCAATATTGCAAGGAAATTAAGAATTCAAGAATTTGATTGTCCAAACTAAAAATATAAAGACAAACTCTTTTTTTTTTTTTTTTGATAAAGATAATGACCAACTTTTGATTTACTAATAATAACTTTTTAAAAAGAGAACAACAACTCTCGCTCTCTCATTAGGTTTTCACTATTTTGTTTGTGCCATCGCCTCCCTCTCGCAATAGGTCAGAGTCCGGCCCCATCGTAGGGTTGATTCCTGTGTCTAGGTCTGAGAGGGGAAGGCGACATATAGACCGTGTTTAAAATTGATCTCATTTTTATTTTTTATATTTTTTTAAAAAAAAATAAAAACGTTTTTAAAATGATGTTTGACGTAATAAAGACAAAAAATAAAAATAAAAATAATTTTTTAATTTAATGTAAAATGAGAGAGAAATGAAAAATAATTTTTAGTCATTTTTTATTTTTTGTTTTTATTTTCTCATCTTTCGAGCAAATAGAGAGACATTAATGAGTTTTTTTGTACTAAAAATAATCTCTTGATAAAATTAATAAACACATTTTTAAAAATAATTTATGTCTGAAATTAAAAACATTTTTATTTTCATATAAAAAATAAAATTATTTTAGAACGAGTTCTAAATACACTCTTAAAGTCGAAGAATAGTACCGACGAGCTTTGTTCAGGGGCATCGTGGTTGGAGGTGGAGGCTGTCAGTTGTGGCAGATCTGAGGCTTAATCGGCGGAGGCTGACCTTACTGAGATGGGTATGTGGTTGTGGGTTGCCGGATTGAGAGAAGAAAGGTGTCTTCGTTGGATGTTTGAATGTGACATTGATAGATGATGGGAGATGGGTATTATTATTTTTTTGTTTATAATATATAACAAATGTGGTTTCCCCACGTTCTCATTCTATTTGTATATTCATTGAAAATTCAATACTAAAAATGAACTCCATTTCGTGCACAAAAATAAAAGAAGAATTTATATTTTTTAAGGTTGATAAAAATTTACCAAAACATGTTTTCTTTTCTTTTTTTAAATGAACATAAATGCTTTCTATTTCTCCTTCTTTTTCAATTTTCCAATAAAATACATACTTTCCACAAGAAGAAAGATTAAAAAAAAAAAAAGGGAGAGAAGATAACATGAGAAATGCTAAGGTCATTGTTTTTGTCACTCTCTACATTTACAGCTTAGCGCGTAGACTCTATTAATATTATGTATTATTATTTAAATAGAAAATATGATAGTGGAGTTCACGTGTCAAACTGTAAATGCAGTTAGTGACCGAAAGAGTGATGCTAGCATTTTTCAAGATAACATTACAGTTTGACAGAAATAATGATACTAGCATTTTTAAGAGTGATTTACAGTTTGACATGTGGACTCCACTAACATGAAATATTATTATTTAAACAGAAAATATAGTATAGGAGTTTACATGTCAAACTATGAATGCAGAGAGTGATACTAGCATTTTTTATGATAACATTGCCTAAGTCGATTTTATCTGGTAGGTGATCTGTGTGTAATTTTTTGTAATGATGAAATTGCATTATAAATATATTAAAGGAGAGGCATGTTTTATTGTACATAGTACAGTAAAATATCAGTTTTGCTCATTCATTTTGAATTGTTGACTTTGCCCTATGGGCAGGGGCTTTTGGGTCTTTTCTTGCCTTATGGTCTGCCACGTGTTGATCCTCGGCTAGCCGAAAGAGAAAGTGGCAGGGCCCACCACTGCACCACTCTTGTTCCCTTCCCCCCGCTGAATGCTCCTCACTTGTGCGTGCTTTTCACGTGCGAATATGAGCTGTCAAAATTTTTGATCAAACAGTTTTAAAGCATTTATGATTTCATTTTTAAAATTTTTATTGTTTATTATATTTATTTACTATTGTCCATTTTACTACTGTTTTGCGCCAAAATTTTTATATTACTAAAATAAAAACACCATAAATAATATAATAAAATTAAATAAAAATACGCTAAAGTAAAATAAAATCACACTAAATTAATTTAAAAATTAAACAAAATAAAATAGAGATAATTTAAAACACAATGAAGTACGTTAAATTATTTTCCTTCTTTCTTTGCTTAAGATTTCTCCCGTTATTATTTTCATTTCTTTTATGTTGTCATTTTTACTTTTTTTTAAACAATTTGTGTTACCGTTATTTTAAATTAATATGTGTGCGTAGCGCTTGTTTAAGATTAAAACTAAACAAAGACTAAAAAAGAAAAAAAAATTTGAAAAAGAAAGGTGTTGATTTGTAGTCAGATTTTGTCCATTTTAATATCATTTTATGTCAATTTTTTAAAGGCTCTCAAATGAAAATATTATAAATAATTTAAATGAAAAAAAAAAATAAATAAAAATACACTAAAATAAATATAAATTTGCACATTTTTAAATAAATTAAACTAGAAATTACTTCAGTGGTCAGATCAAAATTATTAACAATTGCGACAGGCACATGAAGAGCATGCGGAGCCAGAAGTTCACCCGTATCACTAATGCAGTCACTAATGATAATATATTAATTATTACTATTCTTCTATCATTTCTTTTTTTCGTCTTTTTTAATTCCTGATGATTTGTATAACCGTTATTTTAAATGAGTCACGCGCACAAAACGCCCGTTTTATTACCTTTTCATGTAATTGTTTTTACTTTTATATACACAGATTTTCCCATTAAAATTAAAAAATTGAGTTCCTATCACCATCAATAACACCAATGCAAATTTTTAACTTCCTTAATTATTAATATTAATTTTTAAAAATTTATATTTTAAAGAAGAACCAAAAAAAACAAAAGTTACAATACATTGTAAGAAAATTTTTGAGTAAAATATTATATAAATGTGTATATATAAACTAATCTTATATTATAAAAATTATCAACTTTTTATGTAATATAACAATATTTTTCACAATAAGCTGAGTTTTTGGCTAGTTTTATTTTAAAAGAGTCAACATTTCAAAGCAGTCCACCATTATTGTTTCTCACCCGACCCATTGTACATACATCTTCGTTGTTCATGTGCCTTCCAAACAGATAAAAGAAAAAAAAAATCATAAATTAACATTGTAAAAATTTAGACCGTTTATTTCGATAATTTGAGTTTAAAATTTAAATTTAATTATAATAAAATTTTTTATAAATAATCACATTTAATTTTTTTATTATAATAAAAAATCATATAAAATCACATTTTAACTCAAATTAAAAATTCAAATTAGTTAACTAAAAAGGCTTAACAAGTTACTTAAAAATTTTTACAAATTAACACTGAAAAATTCAGAAGGAAAAAAAAAGAAACTAGCAAAATAATTTAGGCCCCGTTCATTTCACTGATTCGAGTTTAAAATTTAAGTTTTGTTACAGTAAAAAATTCTCAGAAATAGTCACATCTAACTTTTTTACTACAGTTAAAAACTCTCATATAAAATCACATCTCAATTTGAATTAAAAACTTGAATCAACGAACTAATTTTTTAAGGAGACGTTTAGTTCGTGGATTAGAATCATGAGATTAGAACCATTTTCAATTTATGTGTATTTTTTATAAGAAAAAATACTATAATAAATTATGAACTATGATTTATCATGATATAAATCTCCTTACCAAACGTGTCTTAAATAAACAAAATAAAAAATAATAAAAATGTAGAGAGAGAGATAAGTAATTACTAATTACTAAGCAACAAGCGGCTTAATTCTCTGCGTAGAAGTTGCGCTGTCTTTCTCGTCATTTTCCATTTTTCACTCCGAAATTCTTTCTTTCTAGAATTTCAATCAAATCTAAAAAATAAAAAAATAAGAAAAAAAACTCTTCCTTTTCTGCCTTCCTTCTTCTTTCCTCTCTCTCTCTCTTTCTCTCTGTCGGTCTGTCTTTCTCTTTCTCTCTCTTTTTTTCTTTTTTTATTTGGGTTTTTAAAATTATTCGGACAACCAAACGAAAACCAGAGAGAGAGAGAAAGAGAGAGAAGGTTTCATTTTGTCGATCCGATCGGTTCTTCCTTCGTTCGTTCATTCATTCAAATTCAAACTTCGGATCAGGTTTCGTCTCTGCTAGATCTGCTTTCTTTCTTTGATTTTCCTTTATTTATTTATTACTTCTCTTTTTCAGATCTATCTCAAATTTCCAATATTTTCTCCTCAAATTCACAAAGAAATTTTTTTTTTGTTTTTTTTTTGAATCTGTCAATCTTTGTTTATCATTTTGTGATGTGGGTTTCTTTTCGTTAACCAATTATGCCCATTTAATCAATTTTCGTGACTACGAAGTCAAAAGCTGCGATCAATTTGTGTGGATAATTGACACTTCAAAGTTGAAATTTTTGCTAATTTTTATTATTATTATTTCAATGTTTCATCTAGTTGATTGGATCAGGTGTTGTATTCTCATTGCTGACTCCAGAAATCTTTTGTATTTCAGAAAGAATCTCAATAATTCCAATTGTGGTTGGTCTTAATATATTATATATAGAAGCTACAATGAAGAAGGCCTTTGATCAAACTGTTAGGGACCTGTAAGTCTTTACAATCTTATATTATTAATCCTCTTCATGATGTGATAATCTTTATTATGTGTTGGCAAACTTAGAGAATTTCTTAGTTTGAATTTGTTGCCTTTAAAGATAAAGATCCTTCCTTTCTGAAATAGGGAATTCATTAATGTCTTCTATTATTGCTTTTATTGCAGTAAGAGAGAGGTGAATAAGAAGGTTCTTAAAGTTCCTGGGATAGAACAGAAGGTAAATGAGTTTTTTTCATGGTTATGGTTCCAAGGCTTGTTGTTAGAAATCATTTTGCTAAATTTGATGCTTTTTTTTTTGGTTTGTTTTTTGTTTTAAGTTTTGAGAGATAACTTGTTGTTTGTTGGTCCTATTTTGTTCCAGGTTCTTGATTCTACTAACAATGAGCCCTGGGGTCCACATGGATCACTTCTTGCTGATATTGCACTGGCAACCAGAAACTAGTAAGCTTTGCAAAACCTGAAGAATAACTTAATGTTTCCTTATTGTTTCTATATGGAAAAGAATCTGAACTTCCTAATTTAGTAATCTCTCGATTATTTGCGTCATCATGTCTTTCATCTTAATGAGTGCATTTTCACATATTCTTGCAGTCATGAGTACCAGATGATCATGGCAGTAATTTGGAAGCGAATTAATGATACAGGCAAGAATTGGCGGCATGTTTACAAGGTCATACTCTCTCTCTCTCTCA
The DNA here is from genome assembly GCF_000414095.1 of Morus notabilis. Lineage (NCBI taxonomy): Eukaryota > Viridiplantae > Streptophyta > Magnoliopsida > Rosales > Moraceae > Morus > Morus notabilis. Next base: position 570,352 of record NW_010361298.1, on the reverse strand, counting down.
CAAGCTTACAATCAAAATTGTGACTGTCACTGTTTCAGAATTTCTCGTCATTCTTTAATTTTCTTTGTGGAGGCTTCATTTCACAAACAAAACTGATTTATTCTTGTGTTGTTCATCAGGCTTTGACAGTTTTGGACTACCTGGTAGCCCATGGGTCGGAGCGGGTCATAGACGAGATCAGAGAACACGTGTATCAGATATCAGTAATCTCTAGCTTACTCTGTGATTTGGCATTAGTGGATCATTTTCATTCTTTACTTCTTAACGACTTTTTTATATGCTTTGATTTAATTGATTAAGCAATTACAATGATAGTCTCCAATGTGACAGACGTTGTCCGACTTTCAATATATCGATTCCAGTGGAAGAGACCAAGGAAGCAATGTCAGAAAGAAATCTCAAAGTCTTGTAGTCCTAGTGAATGATAAAGAACGAATAATTGAAGTTAGACAGAAAGCTGCTGCAAACAGGGACAAGTAAGTTTGTTTTACTCGTATATTCATATATTCTCGTTGATATTTCTTGCCTAGTTACTTTCATCAATATAAATCTTTTTTGGATGAAGAAAACCAATTTAGTTATGAGTTGTGAAACAATAAAAGTAAAACATGGATCCTCTCTGCCATTTATTGATTTGAGTTTTCTATGATTATGGTGATAAAGCTTGATTTTGATTGTGTTCTCATCACTTCTTTCGGCTTCCCCGCTATGATTTTGACAACCATATCTTATCGCTATATTTTATGGTTAATTTAGGCCATATTATAAATTATAGTAAGTTTTTAAAATGGGTAACTTCGACTATCATTCCTCGAATCTGTTCACCCATTTTGTATTTCCTGAATATCATATATGGCATTTGGTTTTGTCATTAATAGTTCATATTATTGCCTGGTTGTCCTCAACCAAAATTCTATCAAGTTAGATGAAAGACATTAGCAGAACTAGGTGAGGAGTAGTAATTTCAAAGGGTAGGAATTGGATGCCACATTTCAAAATCAAAGGGTGGAAATGAGATGTGTAGTTCGAGGAGCAAAAAAAATCCAATAGGAAAAATTTTAATATCAGTTTCCCTTGTTTATTATTGCTTACCTTTTCTTTCAGTTAACTTTCTTTTATATTGTAATCATCTTTCATTTATCATCATACGTTGGTACCACACTATCTCCCAAGTACAATTTTAGCTTGTATTAGCTATTATTTTCAGTCTTAAATGTATTTCATTTTTCATAGGTGGTATAAACGTACGTGAACACTTCTCTACATTTGCATAGATAAATAGGCAAAATCGCTCAAATTTTCCTTACATTGAAAGGTGTCATCAATGAATTTTTATGATTCTTATATGATGACAGGTTCCGCAACGCGTCGTCTTCTGGTGGAATGTATAGACCCGGGTCATATTCAAGTACAGGCGGAACTGGTGACAGATTTGACGATGATCGTTACGAAGGACGTTATGGAAGCAAGGATGATGATCGGTATAGCAGAAACGGGGACTCATATGGTAGAGAAAGGGAATGGGGCTACAGAGATGATGATAAATATGGAAGAAATGGGGATTCATATAGTCGTGATGGTGATCGTTACGGGAGAGAATATGAGGATCGCTATGGAAGAGATGGTGACAGGGACGATGATTATAGGGGAAGAAGTCAAAGTGTTGATGGGAACCAATATGGCCAAAGAAGTAGAAGCTCGGATAGAGATAGAGAACGCTCTTTTGATGATGACGGGCAATATTCTTCTCGGTATGTGTTTACTTATGTAATTGTATTAATATGGCACATTAATTTATTTTTGTGTCCAACATATGTTTCCCTATCTCCTTGTTTTTCAAACTTTTATTATCTAATTTATATAATAAATAGTAGGAAGACAAGCAGGTTATGGAACAACATTGATTTATTTTTATGTCCAACAGGCATAAATTATGAAGGTTAATTATGGGGAATAAAACATAGGGGAAGGAAGTAGTGTTACGTAGGACCTACAAAGAACTTCTCGTACTTCAATTATGAGAATTGAAATACTCCTGAATCTTGTGTGTTATTGTATTGAAAATATTTCATTAAATTTTATGCTTCTTTACTTTAAGATATGTTAATTCTGCAAACTCTTACTTTTTCACTTCTCTAAATGAGTACTTCTGGGTTTTATTTTTCACAGCAGTGGGGCCAGAGGTGATGATTCTCAGGATGGAAGGTAATTTTGTGCTTAATACTCTGAATGGGTAGAATTCAATTCAGAGCAAAAGATTGGACAGTTTTTCTTTTTTACATTAGTAAAAAAATTTTGGCAGGCGGCTTGATAGGAAATTTTCTGAACAAAATATTGGTGCACCTCCTAGTTATGAAGAGGCTAGCGAATCTCGAAGCCCTGTTCACAGCGAAAGGTACTAAACTTTCTTCTTGGATATGAAGATTTGTTTTCCTAACAACTATATTCTGTCCTCGATCAATGAAGAATATTTTGATAACAGGGATGGGGAAACTCCAGCAGCAGCTGCTCCTAGAGCTTCTTCTCCTGCAGCAAACAACCATCCAATTTCTTCACCGCAACCAGGGAGCACTCAGAATCATCCAAGCCAACCACCAAATGTTCATGACACGTCTGTATCTCCTGCAAACCAGGAAGTGCAGGCTACCGATGAATTTGATCCACGTGGTGCAGTTTCAGGTAGTAAAGCTTACGTGTTCACTTGGGCGATCAACATCATGCTATTTGTCAAGTTCAAAAATCTTGCACGTCACATAACTCAGGGGATGCTTAAAATTATTGTTTAGTTTGTTTTATTATGCAATTCTTTATCACATTACTATTGCCTTGTTTTACTCTCACTCATTATTTCCTTTAATTTACTCCTGTTGTTTCCCTTCATCTTTTCTTTGTCATTCTTTGCGTTAGCAAATGCACCTGCTACGCCTCTCCTAATCAATCGAGGACTTTATGCTCTTCAATTGTTTCTTTTATTGTGTCATAATGTGATGCATACATGTATTTTGAGATACTCATGCTTATGACGTCTCTTCTTTTATCAGCTACACCAGCTCATGTAAACAGTGCCGAGGTTGACTTGCTTGGTTCCTTGTCACTGGCCATTGTTCCAACTGTATCTACCTCTGCCACCTCTGAAGCTGAGTCTCAAGCACCGACTTTCGCAGCAGCTCCGGTATCGTCTAATGTCACGAATCAGGTAGCCATGTCAGAAACTTGTAGAATGATATGTTCATAGTTTTTGTGTGAGTCTGATCTATGCCCCCCTAAACTTTAGTGCCATTTTCAGTTTGCCCCATGAACTTTATTAACTCTTACTTTACCCCTTGAATTTTGAATTGGTCTCACTTAATCCCTTTGTTAGAATCTCTGTTGAAAACAGATGGAAAAAGAGGGTCAAGTGTGGTTGTGTAGTCTTTTTCCGTTTGTTTCTAGCAGAAATTCTAACAGAAAGACCATGTGATTGTACTACCCCTTTGTTCCAGCCTTTTTAAAGTTTAGGGGGCAAAGGAGAATAACCCTAAAGTTCAAGGGGCATTGGTGAGAATAATACAAGTTCTTTTATTTTTTATTTTTTAATATTTGGTAAGAAACTTCCTAAATAAATACTGAAATCAGAACAAAGGAAAAAGGACAAGAAGTCCCCAACAAAGCAAAAACAATAAAAAAGGTTTAGATTTGAGATTAAAACCATAAAAATCCACCCCACAAAGCTATAACATCTATTACCCCATTATATGGATCTTTCCAATTCAAAACAATCAAAGAAAATTCTTTTGAGGGCTTTGTCAAGCCTGAAGGCCCACAAGGGAGTTGACTCTTTTGCTATTTCGAAAATGATTCGGTCTCTGTGTTAAAAAGCCTGACATTTCTTTTCAACCAAAATAGTTTAAGTACCAATGTTTAAGTTTCTACATTGTCCCGGAGTTTTTATTTTTTTATTTTTTTCTTTGTTGTTGTTGACGATGTTGGGCGCCTTTTTGACTTTTAATCACTGGTATATCTTATATTTGGTGAGATTATTAGAGCTTTCAACTATTTGGCATATAACAAAAGTAGAAGCAATCAAACAAATTCTTCTGCAATGATACTTCAATTTTTTGTTGTTCTTGGTGGAACTGCTCATTGCTTGTTTTCTCTTCATTCTCTTTTTGTGTTTTATCTTTAGAGGATACGTTGGCCTCATCCCTTGTATTTGAGCCATTTTTCAATATGAGGACTTTTCTTATAAGTAAAATATGACTCTACACATCTGTTTTGAATGAAGCATGTATATTTCATGGAATCTGTGTTAGAACACATCAGCGTCTGAACCAAACGAAATTGTTGAACCAAACGAAATTGTTGAACCAAAAGCTATTAAATGTGTGTTAAGTTCACATCTTGAAAGTGTAAATTCCAGGGAACTTAAGGTTTATATCTCACTTAATGAGTGGTATTGGTCGTACTTATTAGTAAATGACATTTTAGGAGCTTTTGGTGTAGCTTTTCTTCTGGTAGGAGAATGCATAGCTTCTCAGTGACTTTTGTCCATTTTCTCTTCTTTGCTCACTTTGAAAAATGAATATAGTGTCATTTGACAGAGTAATATTGACTTGATGCAGCACTTTGAAGACCCGTTTGGCGATGCTCCTTTTAAAGCCATACCTTTGGACACTACCCAAGCTCTACCACAGACTTCCACTTCCATCCACACTACGCATGCTGGAGTCCCGAATGCGAATGCAGGATCTGATTTTGGTTTTGGGGACTCATTATCTGGCTTAACATACTCGGCTCCCAGTTTCTCTTCTGTCCAAACTCCTCCAATGAACTCAGAGTTTTTACCTCAAGAGCTCTCTACCGCACACCAGAACACTGATATTCTTGCAGATATTCTCCCGCCTTCGGGGCCATCACCTGCCATAACTGCACAGCCGCCTTTTTCAGCTCCAGCAGCCCCACCTGCACAGCCAGGCGCTAATGATTTCAGGAATTATCAACCACAACCGGGATCCATCGTTGCTGTTCCATCAAATATGGTTCCTCAGACTCAAAGTGGTCCTGCTGGACAACATGGGAATTATCTCTCACATGCACCTACTGCTCCGCTGACCTCGCATGTGGTTCCTCAAACACCAACTGGACCAACCGTACAATTTAATAGTGGAAATTTTCTCCCACAAGGACAATTCGCGGCTCCAAACAATGGAAGCTTCTATCCTCAACAGGGAGCATCAACAGTTCCCGTGACTTCTCACACAGTTCCACATTCTGCAGTGGGACCAGCTGGACAGCTTAACACTGGGAACTTCCTTCCCCAACAGAGTTCTGCTCATCAAGTTGTTTCTTATCAAGCATCAAGCGGACCGGCTTTGCAGCAAGGCAATGATCTTCTGGGTGGCCTTCTTCCGCAAACGGGACAAAATCCACCTTCAGTTGCACAACAAGTTACTCTTCCATCTTCAACAGTAACACTAATGAGTACTAAACCAGCCGATGACAAGTTTGAGACAAAGTCAACAGTCTGGGCTGATACACTGAGCAGAGGACTCGTTAATTTGAATATCTCGGGATGTGAGTGCTCAGATCTCTTTAGAAACCCCTCTATTATTTTTTTTCTATCTTTATTGGGTAGTTGACAGTTATATGGTTTTTCATGTGCAGCCAAAATAAACCCATTGGCGGATATAGGGATAGATTTTGATGCCATTAACAGGAAAGAAAAGAGGATGGAGAAGCCTGCTGCAACACCAGTAACTTCCACTGTGACGATGGGCAGGGCAATGGGGTCTGGTTCTGGGATGGGCCGTGCTGGCGCAAGTGTGCTCAGGCCTCCACCAAACGCTATGATGGGTTCAGGTATGGGCATGGGTATGGGAATGGGTGGTGTTCCTGGTGTCGGTCTCTATGGAGGCATGAACCAACAGCCTATGGGAATGGGAATGGGCATGAATATGGGTATGGGACAAGTTCCTCAGATGCAACCTCCCACCGGGTTCCCACCTGGATCGAAAATACCTGGCACTTATAATCCTATGATGGGCACGGGTGGTTATGGTCCTCAACAGCCATATGGCGGTTACCGATAAGATTGAACCGTGAAATCAGTCAATACTGTTCCTTTAAGGTTTGGCTTAGGTTGCGTTCCTCGTGGAATCTACCCGCGTTTGGTGGCCACAGGTGTAATTTTTGATGGGTAGTTGCAAAATTTTCTGCATGGCCTGATTTGGTGTATTTTTTCTTTTCTGTCTTGATTGTTTGCCTTGCCCTTTTCTTTTTTTTTTTGGGTCACGAGTTTATAGATAGCTACTTTTGCCAATGTCAGCGGTTGTGTTGTTGTGCCTTATTATTTTTTTCTCCTCTTTTTTGGCCCCCTATATATATATATTTTTGGTCACGTGTCAAAGATTCATAACAATTCTCTGCACACTGAAAAATATGTCAATTCATTCTTCCATCATTTTCTCTGCTATTATTTGCTTGTACTTGCACAATAAAATATTACTTTTGATGAAATGTTACTATGGTACAGATTATGTTTTGTTTTGTCTTTTGTTTTGTGCCCCTGCTGCTATGGCAGTATATTGGTGCATTGTTTGATTGATCTCGAAGATGTTTTAAATTCGGTTTATTTTATCGATTCAAGTTAAAATTATAATTTTATTATAATAAAAAATTTTCAGAAGTAACATTTAATTTTTTTGTTATAATAAAAAATTCACATAAAGTCATATTTAAAGGATGTTTGGTAAAGGGATTCGTTTCTTAATTCGAATCATGATTCATGATTCGCTATAATATTTTTTCTCACAAAAAATTCACGTAAATTGAAAATAGTTTGAATTATATGGTTTGAATCCTTCAACCAAACGTCTTCATAAACTTGAATTAAAAATTTGAATAGTAATTAAATTACTTAACGGCTAATAAAGCCGGTCCGAATTATCAATTGCTATTTACGTAACCTTTACCTATACAAACTCTCTCGTTTGACGTTCTTTAGTATTTCTTGTACTATTAGAAACACTGGTGTACTCTATTTTAGTTACCATTTGATTAAAATCACGTGGCGTGTAGGTGTCCAACAATAGATGTATTGTAACTTTAAGTGCACTCACCTAATTTTTGTTTTGAACGTCTACTTTCTTTTTTTTCCTTTTTTTTTTTCCCCTTCTACCTGACAGCCTCACAGACACAAGCCTTTCTCTTACCCCCCTGAGGCTGTGATAGTTTCTTATTTTATTTTCCTGAAAGCCGTCTCTTTTTGAATCTTTGTTGTAAATAGTTATTTTAGTTATTTTTAGTCGTTTTTTTTCCTTCTTTTTCTTGCTGATTTCGTTGTCTTCATAATCAATAAACTTCTTTTCTTGCAATTGTAGTTGTTCTACACATAATATTGAAAGATAATTTGATATACTTTCTCACTTGTTATGATGTGTGCACGTGCATGATAATGAAATGAACCCTTATTATTAGAGCCGATAACAGTGCGCAGGGTACACCGGTGTTATAGAAAATACCTGGAAAAGAGCTTCATTTTAATGTATTTTTGTTTAATTTTATTATTTATTCAAATTATTTATAGCATTTTATTTGAGAAGTATCAAAAAGTTGGTGCAAAATAGTGTTAAAACGGATAAAATCGGACCACAAATTAATTTAAAATTAACAAACAAACATAATAAATAATAAAAAATAAAATCGGGATTTCTTATTGGCTGTCGGATAAAAAAAAAAGAACGGATCAATTAGTGCGTGTGGAGCACGTCGATTCAGTCAATGAACTTGTGCCACGTGTCATTGATGTCTGGTCCACGTTTTGTGTCTTTTGATTGCACATTTGCAAGCTGACAACTGGCGTCTCGCTCGATGCAACAGCTTGCAGTCCACTCGTGTGGAATGCACCATATAAGCCAACTAATCACTTGTCAACATGTGGCGATTCCATTGAAGCGTGCCATACTAAATCATTTTCTTCTGAAAAAAAAAAGTTTTTCTTGTTGAATTTGAGGGGAGAAATGGATGAAACGTTCATCCTCTCCCCCAAAAACCAATTCTCTCTTAGTTATTGGGAATAGATAAAGATAAAAATGTTAAAGAAAAAAAGAAGATGAGAAGGGGAGGAGTTGCCATATGTTAGCATGAGGAAACTCTTTAGGAGCACTATTCAAAATGAGATTCTTGATTAGCGTGTGAAAAAAAAAAACACATAAATAAAAAGAATTGAAGATGAAATCGGGCAAAGATTTAAAGCAAAAGACAAAAAAAAATAAAGAGTAAAAAAATTTTAATTTATTTTGTTGTGTTTTAAATTAGTTATATTTTACTTTGTTTAAATTGTTTTCATTTAATCCGGTTTGGGACGTACTCCGGCCACCATCTTCGGCCGGTCGCCAGCGGTAGGGGTGTTCATCGGTTTTTAACCGACAATTTTAGTCAGTTTTAAAACCAAACCGACAATGTCGGTTTTTAAAAATTTAAAACTGAAACTGAACAGAAAGAACAATGTCTTCAGTCGGTTAACTGACCGATTTTTAAAAAACTTTTTGTGAACTATTTTCTTCTTAAATTATAACCATTCAAATATTTAATATTTAAATAGTTAAAATTAAAAAGAAAAAAATGGCTTAAAAGACAAAAAAAATAAAGCCTAAAAGAATGTATCCTTAAGGACTAAGGCTTTACATCTTATCTCAATTAGAAAACTTATTTATATTGAAGTCCATCATATTATTGAAGATTGACATTCAAAGGAAGTTAGACATCTCTAACTTGTAAGTTGTGATGGAGAAATGAAATACATAGCCCTTATATAGAATAGTTGAGTAAAGACATTCTCATCTCTTTTCAATGTGAGACTTTCAAAAGTCTGTTGTGCTTAAATTTTTAAACACATCAAACTTTTAATAATCCCACATTGAAAAGAGATGAGAATGTCTTCCCTCAATTATTCTATATAAAGGGTTATGTATTTCATTTATCCATCACAACTTACAAGTTAGAGAGATCTAATATCTTTTAAATGTCTATCTTCAATAATATGGTGAACTTATATTCACCATCTCTAAGATTAGAGGTTCAAATATATGGATAATAACTTTTTTTTTTAATTGGTCGGTCAGTTCAGTTTAACTGATCACTTTGGGAATTTTCAATTTTTTTCGATCGGTTTGGCAGTTCGGTGTTAGTCGGTTTCATTTTTTTGATTTTTCGAACACTCCTAGCTAGCGGTTTCACATCGGAGCTCTGACAGAAAACCACGAAGTCGGAGTTGTGCCTCCTCCTCCGGGGAGTGGCGAGGTTGAGAGGCAGAATGGGGAGTGTAGATTCTAGTGTGGAGGAAGTGATGGACTCTGTGGTAATGGTGGTTCTTAGTGGTGGAAAAGGAGGAGGAGGCGGTGGTAATGGTGGGAGAGAATTTAGGGTTTGTAAAAATGGCGGTCGCCATGTACGAATGAAAAAGAATCTTTGCGAATATGCGGGCAAGATTTACGACGAAAAGTCAGAGAAAAAAAAACCCTAAGGTGAGAAGAGAAGGAGAGGAGTTGCCAAATGTCAGCATGAGGAAGCTCTTTAGGAGCACTATTCAAAATGGGATTCTTCTTTAATAATATGTACTGATTTTGATTAGTGTGTGAAAAAAAAGCACATAAATAAAAAGAATTGAAGATGAAAGTGAGAAAAGATTTAAGGCAAAAGATAAGAAAAAAAAATGAAGATAGGCAAAAAACTTTTAATTTATTTTGTTGTGTTTTAAATCAGTTATATTTTACTTTGTTTAAATTGTTTTCATTTAATTCTATGGTAAATAATAATAGATAATTGATAAATAATAATAGATAAATAGATAATTGATATATAAATTTTGTTGCCTCTGTTTGCTAAGAAAGAAAGCAAAGGCCAAAGGGGAAAAAAATGAGCAGCAGCGAGAAAGCCATAAACGCAGTTTTCTACGCGGAGACGTACCATCCGATCCAAGCCGGAAGCATCGACGGCACCGACTTCCTCCCTCACGACAACGCCGTCTATCGTGCCCATCTCTGCTCCTCCGCCTCTCTCTGTATACATACATCGTTGTTTCTCTCTCAACATCGTCGTTTCTCTCCTTCCTTTACCTGAAATTAATGTAAAAAAAAATTCTTTTGTAGATGACCCTCTCGGCGATCCCAACCTCGTCGGCGACCCTTACTGCACTCTCTTCGTCGCCTGCCTTTCTCACCACACCACAGAGCACACGCTTCGCAAGGTTTTCCTTTTCTTTTTTCTTCTGTTTGGTTTCCGAGAAAATCCTTTGTTCCTGCGCATTTACTTTGCTTTACTGGAAAATGAATATATATATATATATTTTGCTTCGTTTAGTAAATTAATTAACTAATTTTATCCGGCAGGCTATGAGAAAGTACGGTCGGGTGAAGAATTTGCGCTTAGTTAGGCACATTGGTAATTTTCCTTTTCACATTCCTTATTTATTTATTCATTTGTTTATTCACTTAAAAAGATTTTATTTGCTATGTGTTTGTTGTTCAAGCTTTGCATAATCATGAACAGAACAATAATATGAATACATCTATGGTTTTGAAAGGGGACAGTTTCAACATGATTTGTAAAACAGGTGTCACGTTCTTGAAACCAGAGGATGAGTTTTTGTTATAAACCCATCAAAGCATTTAAGAGTTTTAACTGAAATTTTAAGAGTTTGGGTATTTTTTTTTTCTCACTCTAAGCTACATTTTAATTAACTTGGATTACTATCATTTCTTATTGAATAAGTTACAATTCTGGGTTTCTTTCTCTCTCTTTTTTTTTTTCTCCCCCCCCCTTTTTTTTTTTTTTTTTTTTTTTTTTTTTTTTGTGAATTCCTCATGTGAAGAAATTTTAGAAGTGCGTAACTCCTTCACGCATGGTTTTGTCAATTCTTTGTTTTATACCAATCCTATTCGGGCTGTGGTTATGGTTGATACGTGATTTGTTAAAAGAGTTTTACATAATTGGTGCTGACTTTACTAATAGGAACTCAATTCTCAGCAGTAAGTATAATTAGTAATAAGATTTATGGAATTCTTTCCTTTTAAAACCACTTGAGCATTGAGGAATAAGGATTCTTATTTGTTTTACGCGTTTCAGTAACTGGTGCCTCGCGTGGTTATGCTTTTGTTGAGTTTGAAACAGAAAGGGAGATGCTGCGTGCCTATAAGGTGCTGAATAAGTCTTTTCTTATATGAATATGATAATTTCTTTTTTCTTTTCGTTTTTTAGGATGTTGTTAGCTTTTCTTTTGTTTTCTTGGGATTGTGTGTTGTGAAAAAGAGATATTATCGTGTTCTCTTCTAGGTAAGGTGGTGGAGTTAGTGCAATATATTTTTTTTGGCTGAAGAAAGTTGGTGGTGCCTTTTATCAGCGTGGACTGTACGTGCATTAATACAGAAAAATAAGTTCTTCTGTTGGTGATAAGATTATGAGAAAAGAAACATTTTGTTTCAAAAAAAAAAAAATTACAAATACTAGATGCTTTATCTAAGCATCTCTCTGGTTTGATCTTTTAGCCTCAGGAAACTTGCATTAACATGGTGTGATGTCACTGGTGGCCTTTGCTTCAATGAAGAATAACATACCAAATTTTTTAATCAATTGAAAGTCAGAGAATCAAAATCGTTTAATGTTCTATGGTTAGATTGTCAATGAAATTTTTTAATTTGGGAGTGAAAAATAAACCAATGTTCGTAGAATTTTGAGTCTCTTCAAGTTTTGGAACATTTAGGAGTATTTATGATAGAATTAATGTTAAAATCTATATGCAACTCTATTAGCCTCAGAAGTGCGTATTAGGCCCCTGTGGAGATATTTTATCATCTACTTAAACTAGCAAGTGTCCTAGATATTGAAAGGAAAAAAAAAAAAAAAGAATAAACTTTTGAGTGGAAAAGGCTACTCCTAATTTACTACCTTGTATGGTAAATGTAAAAGTTTTAGGAAGCTAAAGTTGAGTTCATTTTCATTGGATTGTGACTAAAGTGCAAAACTGGACTTTACTATTAGCACGAGACTGAGATACTGTCAAATTATTGACAATTTTTTAAGGGCTGAGAATTTTAAAGATATCCCCTCTTTGTATTCCTCCAAAGGTGTGAATAGCCATGATATTTTTCTTGTTTACTTATATAGGATGCTCATCATTCAGTTATTGATGATTGTGAAATTATAGTTGATTACAACAGACAACAGTTGATGCCTGGCTGGATTCCACGAAGGTTAGGTCAGTTTGTATTCTCATCATTTAGAAATCTACTCCCACATAGAGTGAATTTGTGTTGATTTTGCTATCTTTTGACAGGAGGGGGTCTTGGTGGTAAGAAGGAATCTGGACAGCTTCGTTTTGGAGGACGGGAAAGGCCATTTCGAGCACCCTTGTATGCATTACTTCAATCTCATGTGTATATTTTACTCAGACTATTCATGATTCCTGAAATAATTTAAATTGTAGTCATATGATATTCTTCACTTCCCTCCGTTTCTGAACTATTTGGACAAAAAGGAAATCATGAAATAAAACGGTCAGAGCTTTGCTGTATGCCATAATCTAGGAAATATAGTGAAGGATAAGGTGAATTTTGAAGTAGGTGGTGCCATGATGGAATTTTGTTCCTTTTGTCTTGTTTTTACAAAACAACGAGATTAGAATGCATACAATATACATCTAAGGAGAATCAGATCCACTAGCATTCAGGATAGGATGTAGACAGAAACATTCTATGTAGACAGAAACATTCTATAGCAACTTTGGGCATTGTTATAGCTATTGCTTTGTTGGTAGCCAGCACAGTGCATTAGAAGTACTCTCTAGGAGGAGGGAAAATCGGGAAACTTTTAACTTGTAAGGTTCAAAAGTTCTTTTATTTGATTTTTAGCCTGAGTTGTCTTGCGAACATATAGGTCATTCAATTACAACTTTTGATATGCCTAAAGTTCCCAAAACCTACAAGTGTGCTCGATTTTAAACTGGTCCCCGTGGAACCCTACAATGTTTGGGAAGCATGAAACTCGCGGTTACTTACCAGGTAGGTGGCCTTGAGCTAGTAGACCCGAGGCTGTAGGAACTCAGCAAACCATGAACCTGATTGCTCAGCTCGCCCTCAAGTTTGGCAAGGCTAAAAGTCTCGCAGCATTTAGAAAGTCTTCTGGGCATTTTGTTTGGATTGAACCACGAGCAGTCTATTCAATCTTTGAGACTTCAAAACTACTGAAGTTGGCCTGGATTTAGCGTTGAGACATTTTTAGGGGTTTGAAGTTTGAAGTCACCTTCATCATTTGATGTTTTAGGATCATTATCATTGTCATTGTCATAATCATTTCTCGTGAGGATCAGTTACGTTTTGCCTTAAACATGCATTTGTCCTATTTTCTCATTCAATCTTAATAAACAACTTGATGATGTTGGGTATGAATTGTTGATTTGGAACTTTGTTGAATTTGAGTAAATAGTTTATAGCCCTATTGTTTAGCAACTTATCAGAGCACTGAGAATTTGCCACTTCCAGTTTTTAGCTGTTTGAATTAGTGAAATAAGTGCCTCAAGCGTAAGAAAAATGCAATAAGATTAATACCTTCTGCTGTCTTTTGACTCTTTTCTTTCTTACCCAAAAGAAAAAAGGTTCGACTGTTTATTCTATACAAATTAACTGATTCCACTCCCCTTTTATGTATTTAGACGACCAATCCCATATGGCGATTTGAAAAGGCTCCGCATTCCACCTCCGCCGGAAGGAAAATACATGTCTCGGCATCAGGTATTTTTCCTCACTTCTTTTGCCATATAAATCTTCTAGAACATTAATTGGATAATTTATCTGCATGTGCTACTTACTTTCAAAGGGATCAATGGTCATAATATTAAACACCAGTTTGTTGAACTCCGACCCGTGCCAGTCTCTGTATCTTGATGTAGGTAATTTCTATAATTTGATTCCTTGGCCTTCAAGAAAATCCTTAAAATTGTGTCATTTGAAGGAATTTTTAATGGTCATGACTAAAATTGCTTATCCTTGTCCAAATACGCACAATCTTGTAGTCGGGTCATGGATTCGATAACCAGTTTACGGAAAAAAGTTATTGAGAATAAGGGATCAAAGAAACATTTAAGAGGAGTTCTGACGTTTTTTAGAGGGAGAAGGATGTGGAATACTGCTGTAGTGGTATTGTGTTGGGGAATTTGGTTAGAAACGAAAAAGAGGTTTTTTGGCAATGTAGAAAGCAAGGCCAGCGATCTGTGGGGGAAAAAAATGAAGTAATGTAGTATACTCCATTGTTGATTTGTCTTCGTAGTTTTTTTCTCTTTCTTCCTTCTTATCCAGTACTGGACATTCATAATTCTTTATGATTTTTTCAAGTAATGTTTCTTTTTTGGGGGGAAAAAAACCTTAAAATTCAAAATTGAAAGCCACAAGTTGCCATTTATGCCTGAATTCACTTATTTATTGGTGTAGGTCCCATCCCCACCTAGAAGAGAAAGGAGCTTGGAAGACAGAGAAGAAGAAAGCTCTCATAGGAGCAGGTCCGCGGATAGGGACGGACAAACTCGCAAAAGCAGTCCTGCGGACAGTCGCAAGAGGAGATCTATGGATGACCGGGAGGAGCGCTCTAATAGGAGCTCGGTGGCGCAAGGGAAAGACTACATTGAAAGGACTTCCATGGAAAGGGATGGTTGTTCCTCCATTTCTGTCAAGAGGGAGGAACGCTATCACAAGAGGAAGTCTATGGACAAGGAAGACCACTCTCACAAAATGGGCTACAAGGATGGGGATGAAAAACATTCTCGCAGGCGACATGAATCCGGTCGGCGTGAGTGAGCGTGTTGTGGCAATGGAATATGGTATGGAGGGGCCGATGAGAGGCGATAAGAGTGCAATTTGAGTGGCAAGGATAACCGATGCTTTTAAATTTAGGAATTTATCCTAAGATATTGTAAATTTTCAGGAAAAGTGGTCTTCCTTTTTAATGTAAAAATCTTTGATTTATGGACGTCTCATTCTCTTGATAGAAAATGTTATGTTCTTGAATTTTATGTTTAATTTGACGCAATGCACTTTAAATGTTAATGATATAATAATATTTTTTCCCCCTTAGTGTACAGGGTATGGCAAATGCCTCCATAGTGAAGATTCTCCTACTCAAAACTTATCGTCCCTATCCACCATATTAAACATTTTAGTTTTTTTGGGCTAATTTATGTTAGATGGGATTTTCACGTTTCAAGTACCGTTATCTCTTCTCTAGTCCTTTTTAAAACCCTTGTCTTTGCTTTTAATATTTATTAAGAATTGAAATTTACTAACATAATATATTATTATTTAAATAAAAAATAAAATAGTAGAGTCTAGAGATAACAATTTTACCCGCTAACTCATTTATCCACGGGGACTCACATTAAACGGATTCAGATTGTAAATGGATTATATTTTTACCTGTCATGAGTTACGGGACGTGGACGAGTTTAGAGATTCCCGACCCTATTCCCGATTTAATTATATTCTATTTTAAAATTAGATATATTATATATAATATGCTATAATATATAATTTTAAGTATAATTTATTGCATAATGTGTGAAAATTTAAAACTACTTTTTTTATTTTTAACTTAAGGTCTGTCTGTTTTATATATTAAAACTCAAATTATTGATTTTGTTGTAGTATTTTTCTCTCATAAAAAATTTTAATTTTCAACATCAGAATTAAGAATCATGATTTGAATATACATTTCAAATGGACCCTTAATGTTTTGTATGTTTGTATTATTTATTTATTTTACAACAAAAATAACTATTCTAGTAAATGGGCATTGTGAATACTCTAAATCCGTGACGGAAAAATCCGTACCGTAATTCGTCAACTTATGAGGGTTTGTAGGGCGAGTATGGTAAGTATTTTTATTGATAAGGCGGGTTGGTGAGAAGATCATTTTTTCTTAAATCCGTCCCGTTGCCATCCGTATTAGATTCATGTGTCAAATAATAAATACAAAAAATGACAAAAATAGTGATGCTAGCATTTCTCGTATTTATTTATTTGTTTGATTTTGAAATATATATAATTTCCCTTTAGAATTGAGAAATTGATAATTGCGGGCAGGTCAGATTAAAAGACATCTATCTGATATGCTCAACAAAAACAGGTTTTCGTTTTATCATCACATACCTATTTTTGGCACCAAAATAAGAAGAAAAATACATATTACTTTCCATAAACAGTCCCCTAATACTCATTTTTAATTAAACAAATAACTTGGATATCTTTCACCCTCATCATCATTATCTAATCTTAAAAAATAAATAAATAAAAAGAAAAAACCCAAATAAATGAGAGCAAAACATCAGATCAGATAAAGCCACTTGTGTTGTTCTTGTTTTGCAGTGAGATTGTGGACAGTCTGTCTCAGGTGTCTCTGAAGTTTCACACAATTAAAGAGCATCATAATAAGCAAACAAAAATCTTTTTATTTTTATTTTTCTTTGGTTGGTTCTGACAAGAGGAGATCTCAGATCAGAAACCCAAAACGACAAAACACCAAACATCACATTCACTTTCTTCTCCTTCTCATGCTTATGGCTGTCGTCGCTCCCTCTTCGCTTTCCCTCGGTAATTTCTCCTTTTCTTTTTTTTTTTGTTGTTGGTTTTTTCTTGATTATTACTTATTTTGATCAGAGTTGTAGATTTCTCGAATTTGAGCTATACCCACTTCGATTTTCATGCCTTTGACAAAAAGTACTTTTGGATTTTTTTATTAATTTTTACATTTGGACGAGCTCGCAATCGCATTGAGTGTTTGTTGTTGTTGTTGTTTTTTTTTTTTTTTTATAAGCTTCCTGTTATAGGTTTATTTGTAGAGAAGAGCCTCGTACGAAAATTAATGGATTGTTGGTTTCTTCCTTTCTCTTTTGTTGCTCATTACAATATTAATGAAATAGTTCAGCTTTCTTTTATATATTTATGAAGAATTTTGCTTTGATGAATGTAAAAGAAAATCTTAAGTTCTTAACCAAAATTCTCTTGAGTGGAGGCACTGATTTATGATTTATTTATTTTTTGTAATGGAAATTATCTATAAACACATACATATGGAATTTTGTATTCTTGTTTAATGTACTTTTTTTCTCAAAATCTATTGCATTTTGGAGGGAATTGTTATTCTGGGTCTGCATTGTTTGTCATGTATTATTTAAGCCTCTTCTTGCTTTTGTTGTCTGCATTGTTTGTTCCTCTTTAAGATTTTCATTTTACAAAACCACAGTCTTGTACAACAATTTTTATGTGGCGGATTGCTTGTTTACTCAGGTCAGTCCCATTGTCATTCATGCCGCGGAGAAGGAATTTATTGCTTGACATCGTATGGGATCACAAACAAATTCAAGAAACCTCCTTTAGATGGTCGAATGGTTCCTCATTATGCCGGCATAAGGTCTAGTCTAGTTCATAGTTGAATATTGCAGTTTAAAATGACATTAACTTGCATGTACATCATAAACTTTGAATCCTTCTTCTGTGTTTGGCGGGGGAATATTTTGCTCTCTTTTCCTGTGACTAATTATCAACTTGGTTATTGATATTACAAGGTTTGGGACTAAAGGAGGGAAATTTGATATTCTGAAATCAACTAATGAATAGAAGTCAGGACCATAATTTAGCCTTTGAATATTTGTTTGATTTCACTAGCTTCGTTACTTTTTACTCCATAACATGTCGTTTTACAATTTCTTCTTCCATAATGAATAAACTTTTAGGTGCAGGAGTCCATTTTTCAGTTCATCACAGTTCCGATGGCTGTCCGTTGGACGAGACCTTTGCCTCTGGAAAGTTTCAGTTGCTGCAGATTACTCAGATTCTGTTCCAGATTCCTCTAACTTTATGACTAACGGAGGCTATCATCCTCTTGAAGAATTGAAGGTGGACAAAAAGAACTGGGAGACTAATCTCACTTCTGCTGAAATTGCGAGGACAGCAGTTGAGGTCTGTGTGTCATGCTTGTGTTGTGTGATATGTGTCAAATTTGAGTCATTGAAAGTAGGTTAGCTACTTATGTGGACGGTAAAACTCATATCTCCACTTGATGAACAATTAAGGAAGTGCCTGCATTTTTTTAGGCTAACAACAGTGCTTTGCTGATATTTCCTGGAACCATACATTGTGAACCACACGAACAAATCTCATGGGCAGAGTTTCAATATGTTATCGATGATTATGGAGGTATCTTTCTTTCTTATTTTCTTCTGTAATGGGGGGCAAATAATACCATAATCTGATCCAAATTTAACCTTTTAAATTATTTGTGTAGATATATATTTCGAGATGCTTGATGATGCAAACATTTTAGAAGATCCTTCAGCTAGTAACCCTGTGGTGAGGATTAGTTTACTTCTATGATGTTCTTTAACATGGAAATTCTGCATATCATTGAGCTGAAGAAAATATCTTATTGTAGAAGTATTTGGGTTCTCCTCATCCAACTCAAAAGTTAGACAAGGTCAAGATTGTTTCGGTTTTTACGTTTAATTAAAGGGGAAAAAAAAGGAAAGGAAAAACTTTCTAAATCTTAATGACAAATTCTTTGAGGTTTCCATGTCTGGGTCTTGATTTTCCTCATATTTCCTAGTTAATGAATATATGCTAAGTATGTATGCTATCTTCACATGGAGCATTAAAAGGAATAATCTCTATGTTGTATGTAAGATAGTTCATTACGATTCAAAATCTCCTAGGTAGTGGCAGAAACCAGTGTGCGATCTTCATATAGGTCATTAGAAGAAATAATCTCTATGTTGTATGTAACATAGCTCATTGCGATTTTTCCATAACCTAGTTTTGTATGAAACATGGCTGAAGCTATTCTACATACACACACAATACGCACATATAAATATATATAATAAATAATATAATACAATGGTTCATGCAGTTGATGGACTAAATTGGTATATTCTCTATTATTATAGTCCACATTAAATATGCCTATGAGTTGTGGATTTTCTGAAATGCATTGCTTGATGCAAGATGAAATATGCACGTAGCTCGAGGTAGACCAGGTGGCCCGCGCTTTACTTGTGGCTAGTAATTTCATTTGTAAAATTAATTAATCTATTTATGTTGGTACTTTGTTTAAGAATGCTTTGATTGGGATGGATATGCCAATGTACGAGAACAAAAGGGTGGCTGGTGAATACAACATTTCCGATAATAGTGGCAGTATCGATGAAATCCCTTTCGATGATGATTATTTTGAGGTAAGAACCAACATATTCTTGACTTTTAGTGGGAATTGATAATCTGATTGAGACGAAGATATATGAAATTAGAATTTATTGATTTTGGAAGGTTTGGGGAAGAAGAGGTATAGGAATTAGAAAGACAGTCATGAAAAACACAATAAAAGATCTAATAAATTTCCTTGTAGAATTCTGGGTGCGCCTGATAATTCTTTAGAGATGTTCTTCAAAGTCACTTTGTTCTATAAAGATCGACAGCAAAACGAAGTTTTAAACAATTCTAACTTTTTCTAGCAAGTTAGAATTTTTCTTTTCTACCCAAAAAAAAAAAAAAATTCCAACTTTTTCATCCCTTGCTTGTCAAAAAATTATATATATGGGGGGTCATGCTAGTTCAAATTGGCCAGATGGCTGGAAGAAGCTTTCTGTCTTGTCTACAGGTTTCTCAATTGAGGTGGAATCTTAATGAGTTGAAAATTTTCTGCCTTTCTTATACTTAATCCACTTGAAAAACACACTGGGGGAAAGAAAGTTCCTTTGGATGTAACTTTCCAACCAAATTATTTGTGTCTTTTTTTTTATAATTAATATTATCCTCATTTTCATTCTATATATTTTTGTGATTTTTTCTTTTTTGGTGGTTTTGTTTTGTTGGATGCTTGTAAATTTCAAGATGGAATGACTTTTTTTTGTTGTAGGTTGTAGAATCTGAAGTTTCTGAAATTCCATTTGATTGGGGGATGCCACATGCTTCTACTTTGATTCATCCTATTTACTTTGCAAAGTGCTTGACAAAGGTGATTACTCTTTGGTTTGATAAATCGATCAAGCAACTTTCATGATTCAAGTATTTTTTTTTTAATTGATAATCTTATTATAAGAATAAATTGTATTGCCCGATGTTGTAGTCGTCGTTAAATTGATAATCTTATTTTGAAATATTTTCTTAATTTCCAAGGTTTGTCTTCTAAAACTACCTGTTGCATTGAAACAATTTTATTTCTAACTAAACCGTGTTTATGTTCACTGCTCACTAGTGTGGAAATTTTGAGAAACGTACCCCTTTGATCAAAGCAGTTTAAAACATTAATCTCATTTCTTTATCTATTTGAATTTTCAAGGCCCACATACATATCATGTGAGAAGAAAGTGATCAATAGTGTTTATCTAACATATTGTGGCTATTGAAAAGCAAAGGTACCATTAAAAAATTCTTTAATGTGCACCTTTTGTTGGACAAAAGTGCATGATTGGAAAACACTAATATGTGATGTGTCATAAGAAGTAAAGTTGTTCCTGTAGATCTAGAATTTGAAATGTTATGAGGATTTTTTTTTATTTTTTTTTTATGTGCATGTAATATTATATGTAAAATTTAAAAGAGATTGCCTTTATCCCCCCTTTTTTTTCATATGTATTTAGGGCATGTTTGGAAGGTATGCTCAAACCATGATTCTTGATTTTGACGTTTGAAATTCAAATATTTTGTGAGTGGAATACATTGTAGCCGCATCAATGATTTGAGTTTGAGTATATGAAACAAACGGACCCTTAATATATCTCACGAGTCTCATTGAGATGATTTACTTTCGTTCTAGGTTGTTAATATGGAATATGATAGGAAAATGGACCATCCATCAAATGGTGTTTCTATATTGGGATGTCTCAGACCTGCTTTTGCAGATGAAGAATCACATATAAGAAGATTATTTTGCTACGAAGATGGTGATGGATACCATTCAGAGTGGTCGGGTACTTATCAATTGTGTTTATACTTTTATCCTAATCTTATATGATAATTACTTTTCATTTTCTTGTCAGGTAGAGGAGTTAGTTTCTTGAATTTGATTTTTAACATAAATTGAATTCATACGGATTCGTACTTTTATGTTTTAAATTTTTTGTAATGTATTTCTTTTGCTCATGGTTAATTTGTGATTTACAAAAGAACTTCATAAACAGCTTAATCTATATTTGAATTTAAGAAACTGTTTCAGAAACTGTTTGGCTTTAATTTTGTTTTTGTTTCTTTAGTGCTCTAGTAAAGAGGATAACTTATCCTCCTTTCTCGTGTATTACACATTTATGATTATATCATTACTATCCGTTTTCTTGCCAAAAAAAGAAACTGCTTAGCATGCGGTAATTTTTCCATTTAACTCCATTTGGTCTCATGTCTAGATGGTGAAACTCTCAGCTCTAATTCGAGAAGGGATCGAGGGAACAGTGGATCAACCCTATACAGGTTGGAGATTTTGAGAATAGAGCTATTCTCCGTATATGGTGTTCAGGCATGTATATTTCACTTTCTATGGTCATGCGTGTGAGTTTTACTCCTTATTGTCTTCTTTATTTTTAACTTTTTAATTTTTCAGTTTTGTGTTAAAAGAAAGAAAAAAAAAAGAAAGAGAGAAAAGCACAAGATTAGAAGAACAAGGTGTCCTTAAGAATACACACACATTACATAGCATCATTCCAAGTTCCAACTCAAAATAATCAAAGAAATGGGAATATCTTTGAATTTTCAACAAATAGAAGCCCGTAAGCAAGGCGGAAATTTCATTTCCTCCCCTACAGAAACTTCAAAGTGGAATAACTTGCAAAAAGGAAATAAATAAATCCTTGCGTTTTGTTTTGAAAAGTTTTCGACATAAGGACCTATGCGGAACAAAGTGAATAATCAATATTGTCTATGATAAGCAGTGGAAAGCTGTATTTCTTTCTTTTGTTCTTTCTTTCTTTCTTTCTTTCCTTCTTTTTTTTGTTTGTTCTTTTGTGTTATTCTAAACCAAGAAACCCTTGTTACCATCCTGAAAATTCACTTTTGCGAGCCTGAAAGTTATTTATTTTTAAATTTTGCATAATTGCAGTCTGCAATTAGTTTGCAAGATTTTCAAGACGCGGAGCCTGATTTTCTTGTGCATTCTACTTCAGCAATTGTAGAGCGCTTCAGTGAAAAAGGTATTAGGTGTGATGTTGCTCTTAAAGCTCTTTGCAAAAAGAAAGGTCTTCATGTTGAGGTAAGACACTGGTTTTTGCTTTGCATTTGTGTTAATACGATTAATTTGCTACTTATGTTGTTATCATGCTTAAAATTTCTATTCCACTCTTCATCTTCTACTATTTTTGTAATCGTGCTAGTTATCCACGTGATAAAGTTTGACACTAGGATGTAAAAAATATGGAGCTAATGCGTACGGCAGTGTTTATAGTTCTTTTTATGCATTTATCAAGTGTATATTTCGTTTTTCAAGTGTAACATACTTGGTATTAAACGAGTGTTTTGACCCTTCTACGGAAAAAATATTGTAGGGAGCTCATTTGATTGGCGTTGACAGTCTTGGAATGGATGTCAGAGTTTCTGTGGGGTCGGAAGTACAAACTCATCGTTTTCCCTTTAAAGTCCGGGTAAGCATTTTGCAGTGCAGTTGAACATTTTTTTTCTTTTACCCACACACAAAAGATCAGGTTGCACGACTTTTATTTCCGGTTGTATACATGTGCGCTTTGTGTGTAAATGTGTGTGTCTAGATTTATATAGCAATGGTCAACTATAGGAACCATTTATGGGATGTTTGTTTCCTGTATTCGTTCCTGATTCTAAATCATGATTCATGGTTCTCTACAGTATTTTTCTCTTACAAAAAATACACATAAAGCGAGAATGATTCTGAATCTATGAACCAAACGTCCACTTAATTTTTTCCCATTACATAAAAAAAATAAAGAGTATTTTTTGTATTTTTGTTGATAGAAACAATCAACAAGTAGGTTTAAGGAGAAAGGGCCTTCCAAATGAAAATCCAAAACAGATAAAAGAAACCACAAGGCAATTTCGCTATTAAGGCTCTGAGAAGGTTGCTAAAAATACTCGCACTCCTTCTGAGGCATGCTTGTATTATCTTAATGTCTTTTTCAACTGGAGCACGGCTATTCATCACACCGGTGATGCAACGCCACATCTGTTGATGAAAGAGAACTTAACACATGACAAAATGTAAAAGAACTGGATCCCATTTTGATATGCAGCAGTTCAATGTACTGTCACATCTATGGCGACTGCTGCATTTTTTCTTACAATTTTACGTTCTCTATTTGTCGATGCCATCGTTGTCTTTCTGAGTTTAGCTAATGAATTGGCTTTAACATGTAAAGTTTTATGTCATTTAAAGAAGTGCAAATGCGTTGATGGCTGTTGTGTGAATGAATTTGAGTACAGGCAACTTCTGAAATCGCAGCAGAAAAGCAGATTCGGCAACTCATGTTTCCGCGGGCTCGTCGTAAGAAATTGAGAAGTCATGGGACTGGTCTTAGAGACCCTACTTCTTACTAATTCTAACCGTCGCTTTGTATTGTGTTAATTTAGGAACAAAAAATCGTTAGAAAAATAACTCGAGGCTTAAATTGTTCGTTAGAATCGCCTCTTTTTTTTTTGCTTTAAATATTTTTGTACATTATTAGTTTTGATCTTGTATAGAACAATGAAATAAGGTGCAAGATGCCCCCCAAAAAAAAAAATTGCTAAAAGCTGATTAGCATTTTGAAAAACGAAAATCAAGCTCTGCAATTTGCATGTCTAACTTTGTTATCCTTGAAGTTAATTACTGGTTTAAGTTGTGAAGTTACTCGTGTGGTCAAGGAATAGAAGGATACTTGTGTTGTTACGGAATAGAAGGATACTCAGGTCCGTTGTCCTATCATTTCACTGATTTGAGTTTAGAATTCGAGTTTTGTTACAGTAAAAAACTTTCAGAAATAGTTACATTTAACTTTTTTGTTACAGTAAAAATTTCTCACATGAAGTTTCATCTTAACTCAAATTAAAAAGTCGAATCAGTGAACTAAACATGGTTTTAATTTGCATATCACAACATTGCTTTGCAATGAATTGTTATTAAGGGCTTGGCTTTTTTACTTTTTCAGGGAAAGTGAGGAAAGAATGATAATTTAATGAGGGGAAACTAATCATATTTTTCCCATAGTATTGTTTCTCATTCAGTTGGAATAATCCGCAAAATTATTTTTCAACTAATAAAACATGGACAATTTTAGTACAAATTAGTAACTAAAAGTGTCTAGGCCTAAAATAAATTGGCAATCCTTTTTTTTTTTTTTTTTTTTTAACTGTATGCAAAAGTGCAAAAGCCAATCTACATGATTGGTGATGAAATGGAGAAAATCCACTGAATCTGATTGCTTCACATAAAATCCGCTTGTGGAATATGTGCTTAGTGGGTTGGTGGGTTGGTGGTTGAGACTCTAATCATTTCATTTCACTAGTTTAAATTATAATTTAATTTTTATTAACATTATTTTTTCTTATAAAAATTTAAATTCAACTCAAATGGGTCTTCAAAATTCATAAATAAAAATTTATGATATAATAAAACATAACCTACTTTTTATAATGGTTGTAAAATCTTAGCATTTATCTTTTGTAGAAAGAAAGATCCTTGCAATTTCAGACAAGAGTGACAGTCATTTCTGAATTTATTGATTTATTATTTGTTTATTTATTTTTGGCTCGGATTTCTTGGATTTATTTGTGAGTGGGTGTATTGGTACGGCCACTAGTGGATACTAGTGTGTTACCCGTGCTATTGCACTGATGTATATTTATCTATTTAATATATTTTATAAAAACAAAACAAAATATGGTACACAATAAGAGTTCAATTTGTAAGCAGTATACATTTATTTGCATATTTGTGTGTGTATATATATACATATTTACTCGTCTCTACTTTTTTTCTTTGTTTTTTCTGAGCTGCAATAAAAAAATACGGAAAAGAAAAAAAATTAGTTGTTAATTAATTATGATGAATAACAATAAATTTGTTTATATTTAATGAAATAATAATTTTAATATGTAATGTATAATATTATCTGATTGGTTTTCATTTTTTCGAAGAACTAATGGAAGAAGTGAACTCAAGTTGTGTTGAAAGAGGTCGATGGTAATGACTGTAATAATAATAAATATTATTACATTATAAATAATGTTCTATTAACATTAAAAAAAAATAAAAAGGATAATATTTGAATGGGAGCTTAGTCTGGTTTCACATTCATCATTGTAGGTGGTTCTAAATCTGATGGGGTTGTTCTTGAAGATGTGATGTTGTTGGAGGCAAACACAACAGCGGTTCATCATCGTTGAAAGTTCTTAAATGACCGCGTCGATGAAAGCACCTCGATTACGAAACTGTATAACAAATATTTTTGACATTCCTCTAATTTGATCAAGGATGGGAGAAATCGTATAACGATCAGTGTATTCTTCCTCATAAGTGAGTGTAGAGCAAACTTTATTTATGAGTGATTGAACAGTTTTGCTAAACATGATTACATTTGTTCTTCTCATGTTATCTTCAATACGCACGTTGACTTTGTACCTGTTTATAAAGATTAAAATTTGTTGTACTATAAATTTAAAAAAAATGTTTTTTAAATAAATTTTATTACCATGTAAGCGGCATTGTAAATAAATATCCATCTATGTCACAAATTATTATTTTGAATAGTGAAACTTCTTCTTTTCACTATTCTTTCACCAATGGCTGATTCCTCAACACCGTGGAAACATATTAGTCGACCAATGACATCTGATAAGAATAATAAATTTATAATCATTTAGTTTTAATTACTATAAAATAATAAATATTGAAATTAACATTATAAATATAAAGTTAAAGTAACCTGAAAGAACGTCATTGACATCGATTTTTTGCAAGAACTGATCAAATTCTATGAAATTGAACTTCTCTCGAGGTATTTCTGGCATATCTTCATCAATACGTTTAAAAATTGTTGGTCGAGCAATTCGTAGCATCGCTATGTGAGGAATGATTTAATACTTTGGCTTGTTGGTATTAATGAAAAATTTAGTAATTTCATGTATATCGCCTTCTTTAATAGTTTGACTTATGTAGTCTGCATCTCTTGATCGAATAACGGCATGTACTGCTTCATGCCGTAAGAAGTATAAATTATATTGTTATTAGTTGTATATTAATAACAGTGAAGTGGTTCACGGGCGTGAAACACGAACGAATTAAGGGGCTCGGGGAGATGTGCCACCTGAAACCTTAATTGGATATAAAGAAAGAAAACTAGCAAGTGAAGTGATTTATGGATGTGAATCATGAAATGAATAAAACTATCAAGAGGAAGGGGAGGTGGGTTTGGGGGAGGGGAAGGGTTCTCCTCGCTTAGCGTCCCGCCATTCCGAAGGAATGGAATAAAGGGACGACTTAACGTTTTCAATTTGAGAACTCAGAAAATGTCTACAGTTAAAAACTCTCAGAAAATGTCACTTCTCAGCTCAAATTGAAAACTCGAATCGGTGAAATGAACGAGGACTTCATCATCTTCAACATAGTCAAAAATCTCTTTATAGGTGTCATTCCAACTTCTTGGGGAAAGCTAACAAAATTGCAAGCTTTGGATTTGGGATTCAATGGATTATCAGGAGAGACACCCTCATCTTTTGGAAATCTCACCCAATTGTCCTATCTTTATCTTTCGGATAAGAAACTAAAAGGAAGCATTCCCCCAAATATTGCTAGCTCAAAAACTTTGAATTTCTTTGAAATTTCAAATAATAACTTTAGTGGAGCCATTCCCAAAGTGGTCTTTGATGTTTCCTCATTGCTCTTACTTAACTTGTCAAGCAAGTCATTCACTGGCAGCCTTCCCGCGGAAGTGGGCAAGCTAAAGAATATCGATACAATCGACCTCTTTGGAAACTATTTTTCCGGTGAAATCCCAAAAGCCATAATGCATTGAGAAATATCAAGCACCGAAATCTTGTTAAGATCTTGACATGTTGCTGTAGCATGGATCACAGCGGCAACGAATTCAAGGCATTAGTATTCGAGTACACGTCGAAAGGAAACGTAGAGAAGTGGCTGCATTCGGTAACTGTCAATGGAGACCAACAGACGATTTCGAACCTAATTCAAAGACTAAAATATTGCTTTAGATGTAGCCTCAGCAATACACTACCTTCATGACCATTGTGAGCAACTTATCATACACTGCGACTTGAAGCCGAGCAATGTTCTTATCGATAAGGAAATGGTTGCTCCTGTAAGTGATCTCAGACTAGCAAAGATGATCTCAAACACGGCGAGACGAGCACAATCGGGATTGAAGGAACCATCGGATATGCTGCTCCAGGTAACAACTCTCCGAACAAGTTTTACCATTTCTTTTATGACATATCACATGGCAGGTGAATTGTCATACTAATTTCATTAGTAGATCTAAGTATTCAATATTAGTTGACATAGAAAGCTTTTAAGTATCTATCAATAAAATAAACGTGACAACTCACGTTTCATGTGAATTGGAATAAAAGTTGGTACTCTCAGCATTGATGCTTTCTTTAGAGTCCATTTAGTTCGCTGATTCGAGTTGAGATATGACTTTATGTGAGAATTTTTTACTGTAATAAAAAAGTTAAACGTGACTGTTTCTGAGAGCTTTTTACTGTAATAAAACTCGAATCGGTGAAATGAACGGGGCCATATCTATGAAAGTTGTTGTTAAAATCTAATATATGCATTGAAAAACAATCAAGAAGCAAAAGATGAAATTGAATGAACAAAACAATATAGAGATGCTTACATTGCTACTGTTGGGATCGACGGGGAGAGAAGAAGAACTAGATAATTAATAGGTTCTTATTCCCAAATGAGTGATTTTTATAGAATCATCTTATAATTTGCAAGTATAGGACTTGAATGAATAAAAAAGGAGTGTAACATTTAGCATATCATTCAGTTTAAATCTTACAACTGTATGATAAATCTACTCTAAATGAAAGCAATTGTATTTACAAGTTTTCTCAACGTTTCTAATGCATTCTTACCATGATACTTTCTTCTCCCTAAGAGAGATCGATTTTACTGCCGTTTTTAGAGCAACTTTTCCGTACTTGTACAACCAAGCTCTCAGCAATTTTCACCACGTAATCTTTGTTCAGAAAAAATGCCAAAATTATTGTTATTATTGTTTTTTTTTTTTTTCAGGGTCAAACTTGTTCACCAGCAGTGAGCCGGCAATATAGGTCACGATATGACAACACGACTCGAAAACAACACAAATTTTGTGGGTTAGGGTTGAGAAAAAAGAGGTTCAGGTCAGAATTGGGTCGATCTGAAATCGACACGAAAAATACGGATCAATTTCGGGTTGGACCTGCCTAATCTAAACACGACACGAAACTTGTAAAAAACTAAAAAAATACATATATTATTCATTATATATTTTTGATTTTATTATGAACTTGTGATATCATAATAGTTATGCTCAAAATCTTATACTATTATTTGCTTAATTTCAATAGATGTTATTGTAATTTAGTGTACTATGAATTTTAAGTTATTTATAATAGGTAAAAAACTAAATAAAAGTATACAGTTACCGTGTCAATTTCGGGTTCACGGGTCAATTTCATGTCATGGGTTATTTTCGTGTCATGTCATGTCAACCCATAAAGTAGTCATGTTGTGGTTTTTGAAAAATTTTGTGTCACGGGTCGTGTTCGAGTTGACTGTAAATTTAAAAAGAAACAATCAAAATACGACACGTGACACGAATTACCACCCCTACACCAACTTTCATCTTTTCACTAGAATGAAACCTTTGAGGTGATATCCTAATGAAACTAAAATTTTTCGAAGGGTTACAAATTAATCACTATTCATTAATGGTTTCAAATTAATGAGTTTCCAACAATTTGTTAGCCATTTGCGGACAAAAATAGCGGGAGGATCCAAATAATAAAAAAAAAGTATTAGAAACACAATCAATTTTATTTTAGCTCATGTTTTATCGCTTATCATAACTTATTTAAGATTTTCTCTGGTGTTCCCTCTTTTTTGAAAAGCACCGGTGTTTCTCGTTTATCAACCGTCAAAATTATATTAAATTTGGTAAAAAAATCAAATTAGATTAAAAAAATAATACATGTTTGACGGCTGATAAGCAGATAACAGTAGTGAGAAGGGGTACCAAAGAGATTCCCAACTTATTCTTAGGGTTTTAACTTTTTAGTATCCGTTAAACTATAAATTGATCATGTTTGAGAGTAAAGTTAAATCCTCATAGAAAATGTCAATTTGGTTGGAATGTTCCATTAGATCTTGATGCTAGTTGACCCATCTCTCAATTCTTTTTTTTTTTTTTTCTGCTCGATGAAATTCGACCAAACATTGAGTTCTCTAACAAAAGAAAATATCGATTCGATATCAATCACTTGACAAATTCATGTCTTAAATCAATACGTTAAAATTTTCTATAAAACAGATAAATAATGCTAATGCCAAAACATTATAGCCCTGAGAAAATCAGGTAGAAAAGATGATAATTTAATTGTGCAATAAAGAAAAACTGCAAAGGCAAAAAAAGGAAGATTGTTAAGCAAAAACGATTACTCATTTTTACGATAGTTGATGCCCTAGAATACCATAATTTCATGCGTATATTTCAATTCACGATGTAGCGAATGGCGCTCCTTGTAGCACCGATGCTGCTTCTAGCTATTCCTCTTCTTATTCATCTTCTTCTGTGGTTCAACCCCTAATAATATCCTACAC